>NC_134834.1:108293867-108358379 GCF_004210375.1 Tachypleus tridentatus
AAAATGAGGTATACGAACTGTTAAAGAAAAATAAATAATTAATTAGAAACATGATATTAGAAAGATCAGAGGAGACAAATTACCGCGTTCTCTATGGAATATTACATCATCAACGCTGAAGACTTTCAAACTATTCATAAAACTTTACCACGATTTAAAACAAAATCGGGTGAGACAAATGAGAAGGTTGAATCATTGGAAAAAAAGGCACCTACAAGCGAAAAAAAAAAAAAGGTTTTAACGAAAATATTGTTTGAAAACTAAAATATAGATTAACCTTTAAATTGAACGATAAAATCTTACTTGGCCGACAGCCAAAAAATTAAAAAAGGCAAAACAACGACGTTTTTGCTTTATTGAAACCGACACCAGAGGTCCTCACTCTGTCCGATGCATGGCCAAGCGTGTTGCAACACCCCTGAACGCGGGTTCTGCATCCCCGTCGAGCCCAACATGCTCGCCCTTTCAGCCGTGGGGCGTTATAATGTGACGGTCAATCCCACTATTCGTTAAAAGAGTAGCCCAAGAGTTGGCGGTTGGTGGTGATGACTAGCTGCTTTCCTCTAGTCTTACACTGCTAAATTAGGGACGGCTAGCACAGAGGCCTCGAGTAGCTTTGTGCGAAATTCAAAACAAACAAACACTCTGTCCGCCGCCGTGAATCAGATCCTGAATCTGTGCCTTTAAGTCAGCAAACGGATTTCCAATCCACCGGGGACGTTTATAAACGGAAACTGAAAGAGCAAAATCTCTAATTAACTATAAGTAAATCAGATCTTGATTAAATGCTACTTATCTAGAGTTGATGATAGTTACGACACTACATTACACTCGGATTACGAGTCGCACGCCTTACGCGCTTGGCCATGCCAGGCTAATTGAGTTCTTCAAACTGAGCTGGGGTCAAAGACAAAAAATATCTGCAAATAACTCAACAGCCTGATGTGTCTGAAAACCAATTCTATGTCTGAAATATCCATCTGTAAAATGTATACACTTGTTTAGAACTTACAGCTAGACATAAGAGTATCTACGTTTTCATACTGCCTTAACCAAAACTTTGTCTTAAAGCACACAGTGTTTGTACTGATCAGGATTTGGTCACTGAATGCTCAAAATATCACATTTTCCACAGCAATACTCTGCCTTAACCAAAACTTTGTCTTCAAAAGTTAATACACAGTGCTTTGTACTGGATCGGGATTTGGTCACTGAATGCTCAAAATATCACATTTTACCACAGCAATACTCTGCCTTAACCAAAGCTTTGTCTCAGTTAATTAGTGCTTTGTACTGGATCGGATTTGGTCACTGAATGCTCAAAATATCACAAAATCTACCGTTTCAAGGGTTCTGTGTGTTTGTTGGTCGTCACTGCAACAATGGCGTCTTCCTTGTGCAACACTTTCTTGGCTCACCGTCAGTTAAATAGTACACAACATTTTAACACAGGATAATACATTATTCTTTCATAGTTAACTACATTCTGGTTAGATTAGATGTAGTTTCTACATTTCAGTTAATACCTGTCGTAAGGCTTATACATACCTTATAGAAGTTTTATCTATATATTTAAAGAAGGTTTATCTATATACCTGTTTATTTATCTATATCAGAACAGAATATTTATCTATATGGCTATCTATATTTATAACAGAAGGTTTATGTACAACTAGCAGAATATTTTGTATACCTGTAAGCATTTAAAACGTGCAACACGCCACCAGGGAGCGCTACACATGTGTTGAACTGTGGCACTGGCAGGTGGGAGATAATGATGTGATCATAGTTCCAAAGTGTCACCAGATGGCATGTTCATGACGCCTTGCAAGGCCGCCATAACAGGCGGTCATGACGTCATAGTTCTACGAAGTGGAACCATCCTAGAAATTATGAACATCTCTTAACATGACTATATATAATGCAGTCGGAATAACACATTAATTCATCCATCTTTCGTAGAATATTCCATAGGACATATGCTGTTTTGCTTTCAACAGTCAACGAGACAACGATTATAACATATTCTGCCTGGACAGTGGTCTCAAACTAGCTAAACTGTGACTGTTGGGAAATATAAATGTTTTCTCGAATGCTATATCTAAAGTTAAACACATTAATAATAACTGATGTAACATTAATAACTGATGTGTCATTTTAACCAATACTTTGATATATTGAACCAATACATTTATAAATTCTGGTATTGAACGATGGGTTTCGCTCTGATAGGTTTTAGCATAGATTTATTTAGTTTTTGTGGGTTTGTAGGAAGGAAAACTCTAATTATCTTGTTGTTTGCCTGCAATTTTTACATAGCGTGAGACTTAGATGCCTGTAGCCAGGTTCCTAACTTCTTACTTAACTGGCAGAAATAACACTGTAGTGACAACATGCTCAGAGTTGTACACTTATTTACTGTCGAAAGAATGTTTTTTTTTCAATGGTCAGAAAACTGTTGTAAAAGCAAATAGCACTCCCAATCTCTGCTAGCATCATTTTTATCCTTTAATATAGAAACTTAGATAATTGCAACTGAGAAACGAATGATAACGTATTACGACTTTGCATTAGTCCTGTTACTACTGTGAACTTTACAAAATTTTCGTAAACCTTAAATAACAACAGAAATATTTCAAAGATTATACACTAACTTGTATGAAAATTAATTTAATCTTGGTAAATTATACATATTTCAGTTTGTGTTATTTTTAAATATCAGAGGTTATTAGTTATTAACGTATTTAACTTTACATATGATATTGGTGGATACTTGCATTTTCTAACAGTCAAAGTTTAGCTAGTTTGACATCAGTGTCCACACGAAATATTTTATAATTGTTGTCTCGTTGACTTTTGAAAGCTAAACAGCAGGCGTTCTACGGAATATTGTTGAAAGAACAATGAACTGTTGCTTATACCAATTGTATGAAATATAGCCATGTTGAGACACGTTGATCAAACCTGTGCTAATTCCACTTTGTGGAACTATGACGTCATGATCGCATAACAAAGCAACTCTAGCAACATATCCTCTGGTTAACTATGTGGAACTATTACGTAATACTCTATGATGTCATAGCTGCCTGTCATGGCGTTCTAGCAACTCGAGGTCTGGAGACACTTTGTGGAACAATAATGCCATCATCTTGGGTGACATCACTGTTTATGTATTTCTGTCACAAAAAGTTCCTCAGCAGTAATGAAACCTACAACTGAACTGGTTTCGTGTCCATTCAAATCGTTTTAGACAATAATTATGTTTCATACACCGAAAGCAATTACTCTGATTTTTAACAAAGACATAGACGTGGTTAGGGACAAAGTGTGCTTTAGTTAGAAAGTGAAGCTCTACTTTTATATTCGTAAAGAATATGAGAAAACAAGACAACATTTGTATAAATAATATCTACTGAGGTGACGTTTCTTATTATCTGCTAAATTTCGTAAAACGTGCATATTGTTCATATTAATGTGAAATGTATTTTGAAGCACTCAACCTGAAGCTCAAGTGAAACTAACTAAATTTTAAGGTAGTTGTGAAGCACTCAACCTGAAGCTCAAGTGAAACTAACTAAATTTTAAGTTAGTTGTGAACGAAAACTACAGTAGTGCTTGAGCCTTACCTTCTCTATCGTCCCTTTCGAAGAAGGCAGCAATTACTGCAAATTCATCGTACGGGCCCTAAAGTTCTATTTTATTTTAATCACTGTACGGGCCCTAAAGATCAATCTTATTTTAATGACTGTACAGGCCCTAAAGATCAATCTTATTTCAATCACTGTACAGGCCCTTAAGTTCAATCTTATTTTAATGACTGTACAGGCCCTAAAGATCAATCTTATTTTAATGACTGTACAGGCCCTTAAGTTCAATCTTATTTTAATGACTGTACAGGCCCTAAAGTTCAATCTTATTTTAATGACTGTACAGGCCCTAAAGTTCAATCTTATTTTAATAACTGTACAGGCCCTAAAGATCAATCTTATTTTAATCACTGTACGGGCCCAAAGTTCAATCTTATTTTAATGACTGTACAGGCCCTAAAGTTCAATCTTATTTTAATCACCGAACAGGCCCTAAAGATCAATCTTATTTCAATCAGTATACGAATTTATTGTATTGATAAATTTACAGTTTACTGTGATGCTCTTTTGTTTCAAATACGTTTATAAAAACGGAAGATAAATTGGTATTTCTACCAGAACAATTCCTGTTAAACCCACAGTAAATCAGTTAAACTGTAGCTAGTTAAATCTACATTTCATGTTAAACAGCGAAGGGCTGAAAATAACCTGTTTAAATAAGGTTAACTATTTCAAAGTTTTAATATGTAGTAATAAATGCTACTTTTGAATTTCATGCCAAGCTACATGAGAGCTATCTGCGCTAGCCATCCATAACTTAGCAGATATAGACTAGAGGAAAGGCGGAAAGTCAACACTACCCAATGTCAACATGTAGACTATTCGTTTACAAATGAATAATGCAATTGACCGTCACTTTATAACACACCACGGCTGAAATGGCGAGTGTGTTTGATGTGACGGTGATGTACCCTAACCCGAGCCTTAACCACCATAGCATGCCACAATAAAGGTCTTAGCTGTAAATAGACTGCTAAGTCAAACATAGCAACTGAACTATGCATTTAATTACAGAGTTGTGTTTAAACCGTGGTGTTCAAATACTCTATCGAAACACAGGCTCTTTGTTACAATACAGCGTGCAAAAAACTTGGAGCCCAAAAGTAGAGTGAGGTACGACAATATTGATAGTTTGATTTTTATTTCAATTTTTTTCGTTGACTATCAAATTAATTATCGGTTAACAAAGGTCATTGACTTAGAAAACATGTGTTCAGAGAGTGAACATCGGTAATTCTAGGATTAAAAATAAAGGCCTTAATTTTATTTAATGATCTCTTTAGATTAGCAAAAGAGAAAAAAACGACATTTATCTAAAAAACTCGTGAATCATTTAATGAAACGTTGAACTTAACTATGGTTTAGTTGGACTTAAATCAATAACGTGGTTTAATCAGAAGTGGTCAGACGTGAAGTTTAGTTAGACACGGATCAGCGCATTAGTTTAATGATACGTCGAACAACAATGTAGTTTAATGAGAAATGGATCAACAATGTAGTTTAATGATACATGGTTCAATAATGTAGTTTAATGATACATAGTTCAATAATGTAGTTTAATGGGAAATGGATCAATAATGTAGTTTAATGAGAAATAGATCAACAATGTACTTTAATGAAAAGTGGATCAACAATGTAGTTAATGAGAAATGGCTCAACAATGTAGTTTAATGAGAAATAGATCAACAATGTAGTTTACTGAGAAATAGATCAACAATATACTTTAATGAAAAGTGGATCAACAATGTAGTTAATGAGAAGTGGATCAACAATGTAGTTTAATGAGAAATAGATCAACAATGTAGTTTAATGAGAAATAGATCAACAATATACTTTAATGAAAAGTGGATCAACAATGTAGTTTAATGAGAAATAGATCAACAATGTAGTTTAATGAGAAATAGATCAACAATGTAATTTTAATGAGAAATAGATCAACAATGTACTTTAAAGAAAAGTGGATCATCAATGTAGTTAATGAGAAATGGATCAACAATGTAGTTTAACTTTTTTTTTTGAAGGTTTCTTTGTTAGATTTTAACTATAAGAGGTATTTTGACATGACTATGGTTAATATTGTTACTTAATAATAACTTCTAACCAGCACGTGACCTGGAATGGCCAAGCGTGTAAGGCGTGCGACTCGTAATCCGAGGGTCGCGGGTTCGCGCCCGCGCTAAACATGCTCGCCTCCCAGCCGTGGGGCGTATAATGTGACGGTCAATCCCACTATTCGTTGGTAAAAGAGTAGCCCAAGAGTTGGCGGTGGGTGGTGATGACTAGCTGCCTTCCCTCTAGTCTTACACTGCTAAATTAGAGACGGCTAGCACAGATAGCGAAATTCCAAAACAAACAAACCAAAGCACGCCACCTACAAAATCAGAAATAAAAAGTAACTCTGTAAATGCTATAACTAATAAGATTCTTTAATTTTAAATGAGCGTGTAAAAGGTCACAAACTAAAAGTTGTTACTCTTATAAAAACAAATTAACTCTAGATATACTTTCAACGTTCCTCTCAATTTGTGCATTGCTTTCGGCGTTTCAACCAGAATTCTTAAAGTATGCAAATAGTGTTTCAAAGAATCGTTTCCTACACAAACGACTTCTGTCTGAAGCGATGAGTTATAGAAATGACGAAAGTCTGAGTGGACAATGCCTTGTTTGAGACAAAAGATAGACTGTGTTTTATACACACTTATGATTTCGAACCACAAAGGACACATTAAGAAGTCGAGAAAGAAACACATTTATAGCTAACTTCGTTTGATAAAATTGTATCCCGGTGGGACAGTTTTGCATCCTCAGAAAGAGTGGTTCAATTCCCAGCAGTGAACACCCGATATCCTGAAGTGCAGTTTCCATAAGAAGACACTCACCCTCTCTCCTAACTGTTCAAGATTAACTGCTTTTCATTATTTCGCTGACTTTTGGCACGTTTATTGACCATTGGTTCGTTAGAGTACACTCGTAAATGGTGTTATTTTTCGCGGACGTAATGACATCTCACACAGTTCGACTATCTGATGATATTTAGCCTTATCATAAATCCATAGTTATATTATTTATAAATTACATAACCTTCACGTAGTTTTACGTTTAATATAACATAGTTATACGTATGATTTCGTTCTGTCATTTTTCAATTTTATCGTGGTATCTGTACTTAATACAGCATTGTGTGTGTGTATGTGTGTGCAAATTTTTCATAATAAAGTGGAAAAATTTCTTATTCCTTTTGCTTGAGCTTAGAAACTAAACCAGACATCGTTTCTAAGGAAGCTGACAAAACAAAGCATAAGTAATTTCAAAAAATATATGGAGTTTAATACTGAGTAACTTTTGAAATACCTTAACAGAAACAAAAAAGATTTGTGTACATAGACATGAGTATGGAAATATTATATGAGTTATTTGCACAGAAATTATGAACACTTTCAACACGGGCAGCGCTGTGGATCTAATACTTTGACGTTCGCGTCTTAACAAAAAAATCGCCTCATTGTCGTAAATTGAGTGCGTTATAAACACGACGGTGAAATACAAAATTCATTGAAAATTTCGTTTTATTTGTTGATTTTGTCAAAAGCTTAAGGACTATCTTCATTAACCCTAATTTAGAAGTCGTAGATTAGAGAAAAGAAAGCTAGTCACTACACACCGCCAACTTTTTTGGCTACTCTTTCACAAACAAAAAAAGCCACATTATAATGCTTTCCGGCCCGGCATCGCCAAGCGTGTTAAGGCGTGCGACTCGTAATCTGAGGGTCGCAGGTTCGCATCCCGGTCGCGCCAAACATGCTCGCCCTTTCAGCCGTGGGGGCGTTATAATGTGACGGTCAATCCCACTATTCGTTGGTAAAACAGTAACCCAAGAGTTGGCGGTGGGTGGTGATGACTAGCTGCCTCCGTTTCATTACACTAAATTAGGGACGGCTAGCACAGATAGCCCTCGAGTAGTTTTGTGCATTCCAAAACAAACAAACAAAAATAATGCTTTCCCAGCTGAAAGAGTGAGTATGTTTGGTGATATGATTGGAACCCACGACCTACAGACTGGGATACAAGTCTCCTAGCCACCAGGTCATGCCTTTCCTCATTTGACAAGAGAAGCTCATGAACTGGCAATGAGTGGTGTCGAACACTTTTATGACTCCAGCTATAAATTTATTTATTTTTCCACAAAAACGAATCCCTCTACAGGAAACAAAAATAGTTGAATAACCTTTGATAAAATAAAGTGATTGGAAGTTCACTGGGTTTAACTTCCACGTAATTATTTAATGAAACGTTTTCATTTTGTGTCCTAAACATTACTTTTAAATATCGTTTGTTGGAACTATACTCAGTTGTTGAAGAAGATACGTATACCATCTTATGGCAACATCAGTGAGATTTCTAAACAATAGGTTTTTACTCAACAATTTCCTCTTTTGACTTTTCCTACTTCAGATTAAAAGAAATTAAATAACGAGAAACAAATCTGATGCACACGTTTATAAATCTGACACAAAGAAACAAAGTTAAAACAAATCTGATGCATACGTTTATAAATCTGACACAAAGAAACAAAGTTAAAACAAATCTGATGCACACATTTATAAATCTGACACAAAGAAACAAAGTTAAAACAAATCTGATGCACACGTTTATAAATCTGACACAAAGAAACAAAGTTAAAACAAATCTGATGCACACGTTTATAAATCTGACACAAAGAAACAAAGTTAAAACAAATCTGATGAACACGTTTATAAATCTGACACAAGGAAACAAAGTTAAAACAAATCTGATGCACACGTTTATAAATCTGACACAAAGAAACAAAGTTAAAACAAATCTGATGCACACGTTTATAAATCTGACACAAAGAAACAAAGTTAAAACAAATCTGATGCATACGTTTATAAATCTGACACAAGGAAACAAAGTTAAAACAAATCTGATGCACACGTTTATAAATCTGACACAAAGAAACAAAGTTAAAACAAATCTGATGCACGTTTATAAATCTGACACAAAGAAACAAAGTTAAAACAAATCTGATGCACACGTTTATAAATCTGACACAAAGAAACAAAGTTAAAACAAATCTGATGCACACGTTTATAAATCTGACACAAAGAAACAAAGTTAAAACAAATCTGATGCATACGTTTATAAATCTGACACAAAGAAACAAAGTTAAAACAAATCTGATGCACACGTTTATAAATCTGACACAAAGAAACAAAGTTAAAACAAATCTGATGCACACGTTTATAAATCTGACACAAAGAAACAAAGTTAAAACAAATCTGATGCATACGTTTATAAATCTGACACAAAGAAACAAAGTTAAAACAAATCTGATGCACACGTTTATAAATCTGACACAAAGAAACAAAGTTAAAACAAATCTGATGCACACGTTTATAAATCTGACACAAAGAAACAAAGTTAAAACAAATCTGATGCACACGTTTATAAATCTGACACAAAGAAACAAAGTTAAAACAAATCTGATGCACACGTTTATAAATCTGACACAAAGAAACAAAGTTAAAACAAATTTGATGCACACGTTTATAAATCTGACACAAAAAACAAAGTTAAAACAAATCTGATGCACACGTTTATAAATCTGACACAAAGAAACAAAGTTAAAACAAATCGCACATATTTAATAAGCGACAGCTCCAACAGACTTCAATACCCACACACCTTATAATGTACATATCCTTCGCCCCGGAACAAATCACAATACACCTTTTGTAGTAGTATCACAGAGTTATTACTGTTGTGTTTGTTGAAAAATTCCACCAGGGGGATCTGTGGATGATTTATCTACAGCATCAGTAGCTCCATTAACAGCAAGGTCGTGACACATTAAATTTTATCTGTTACCAGTAGAAAGAAGTCATTTGTTCTCACACTTGTTGCCATGACACCCAAGGCTGAGTTCATAACTGTCCGGAATCTGGTTCGTTTTGTTTTTATATAGAAGGTTACTCCATCAGAAACGTTTACTATCTAATTTCACAAAACCAGACAAACGAGGGCAGGGCACGAAATTAAATCTTCCAAGAAAAACAATAAATAATACGTTTGTGTCACAAGCCATGCTTTATATAGCTACGAATTAGATGAATGCCTTCGATGAATCCAGACAAAAAAAAATTAGACCAACAAAATGTGAGAAGGAGATATGAACAATTGACAATATTTTAGTTATTTATTCTCTAAGTATTTAGGAAGTTGTTTTTTTTTCAATAAATCTGTCTGCTTAATTGTGACCAGAAGTCGATATTTATAAATGGGTCCTGATGAAAAGAAAACATTGCTTTAGCTCATTTTGTAAGTAGATTTAATATGTTTGTTATACTGAGTGATGTAAAGTTGAATCAATAAACAAATTTCGTTCTACACTTTATCTTCGTGAATTAAGCACCCGAATAATTTGTGGAAAACTGAATTTGTTTATTTGTTTGGAATTAAGCACAAAACTATGCAATGAGTTATCTGTGTTCTGCCCACCACGAGTATTGAAACCCAGTTTTTAGTCTTGTAAGTCTGTAGACATACCGCTGTGCCACTGGGGAACGAAACTGAGTTTGAACTAGAGACTTCTCCATAACTATTTATCTGTTTCTCTCAGAATCTTCGAGAAAAACTAAAGAGGATAGCTATCTGCGTATATCTGTCCTTAGTTTTGAAATGATATAAGTAAATGAAAGGCAGCTAGTCAACAGCACCCACAGCCAAAATTAAAGAAGAAAGCTATCTGCGTATATCTGTCCTTAGTTTTGAAATGATATAAGTAAATGAAAGGCAGCTAGTCAACAGCACCCACAGCCAACTTTTTAGACTGCTCCTATCTATCTAAACAGTTGGATTTTACCCTCCTTCGTATAGCGCATCACAGACCCGAATTGTGAACCAAATTTTAAGGTAATGGACTCCAAAAAAGTCTGATTCGTCAGCTACCCAGAACCTCCAAAAGTCTGATTCGTCAGCTACTCAGAACCTCTTTGATAAGATTTTTAAAACCTTGTTACCAATACACACATTCGTATGAAAACAGCTTTCAACACTGATTGGTAAGACTTCTTACGAATGCTTGCTACAAATCACACTCTATTTTATATCATTTGCATACAGTAAAATGTCATTAACCTAAAATCGTAATTTGTATCTCCTATTTATTATTCTTCGTTAACAGAAACATTCCAACAACAAACAAATTATGGACTTATTATTTTGCCAACAATGCAAATAAAACTAGTGTTAGAGTGCTTCTTTTAATACGGAAGTGGTGTAAAATTAATGAAAGACACTTGTTAACGAGATTTAATAATTACTTGTAATTAATATAATACATTTGTCATTTAAGTAATTTTCAGTGCGGGCTCGGTTCCTGGGACTGACCTTGTAATCATGTTATGCTTGTTATGGTTTTCATGCCATAACATTTGAATTTGTAAGTGTACGTTCATGAAATTTCGCAAATTATTAGTAAACATTACAATGCTTTTTCATACTCAAAATATCAGATTGTTTACGAAGTCTTTAGGTTTGTAAAGCAATGTTGTTCTCGTGCCTTCTTTCTTTACGCGTGTTGCCTATCAAACATCCAAAGTCATTTCCATTTAAAGATTAAAGTACTTATATGCATCAGAAAATGTTCATATTTCACATGAAAAGCCTTAATAACGACTAGGAAGTTATTAATGTTTTTTAAGAGAAAAACATTATAATCTGTCTGTTATTTTCAGCAATGAATCTCTGTACGGGCTCGGTAGATTTGACCGATCTTATAACTACCATAAAAATGAGGAAATAAATAAACATTATGCCTTCTTCATTCTATAATAATTATAAATTATAACACAAATACATAAATGTTTAGACTAAATAGCTTAAATCTCATAACATTATATATAGTTATCATATTTATTGTATTGACAGTGTCTGGCTAGCAGTATAGAAGTTACAATGATGTGGCTCACGTATACTCATATTACCGTGTCCAGTAATATAAAATTAATCTTTGGCCTTTACAAAGTGAACTGTCTTGGCTGTATTTTAATGGACTAGTATTTTGTAAAATACAGTCACATTTCAATTATTATACGTTATGCATGTAGATTATAACTGTTTACAAATACGTTCTTAAACGTATTTGTCTTTAAGGATAACACAGTAAATAAATAAGTGTAGCAAACAATTATTCGTTCTAATTACGGTTGCTGTTTGACATAGGTTGCCAAGTCTTTCGAAATTTCGCACGTTGAAGATATGAAACGAAATATTTTTTTTTTTCAGATTTTATACACACAGTTGAACAACCAAAAGTCTTAAATAACTATATCGATACCATAGAATTTCACTGTAATTTATTAAGCTTAAAAATTAAACCGTATTTGAGTCTAAAAAAAATGACATTTGGAGCAGACTAAAGACTTAACCAACCTACCCTTGAAGTCTTGCTTTGAAAAAAACAAAATGACATGGATATTTTTGAAAATGGCTGAGAAAGCTACCAGAGCTACTCTGAGCTATCGATTGGTTATTCAGACGCCATAGAGAGAAGTAAGGCCATATAAATGAGAAATTCTACAAATGGAAAGAGGTGATTGGTGCAACACTGTTTGAACCAGCAACAAATGGAAAGAGGTGATTGGTACAACGCTGTTTGATCCAGCACACGAGCGATATCTAACCAATAAAAAATACAGAAGGTTATGTTTTGTATCATAACATGTCAATATCTGTAATTTCAGTTCATAAATCGAACGAAAGTATATACATTATATTTGAACCAGTGCTGCGTTCAACATACCACGTTTCACACAAAAATCGAAGTTTAGGTGTGTTTTTTTTAAATATTTACTTAGATTAAAAAAATTCAATAATATATAATACTAAAAGTTGAATTATAATCAAAAGTTTGATCCGAAACTTATTAACGTCAATTTATAAAATAGTAGTTCAACAGAATTTTGAATGTGAGTCAACCGCGACCCGTGTCAAAAGGGTTGATGTCATTTTATTACAATTATTTACCCTTCATCACAGTTTTTACTGAGGGATCTGGTGCAGTGATAAGTGTTTCTAATTTTGAGGTTTCGTTTCATTTCGATCGAACAACGTATTCGTCCCCTGCTTGATTCTATGTTTTTACCTCTATCCCAGTGGTGCTTTTTAGTCTCTGGTCAGTGCAAGTTTTATCCTTCTTGTGTGTGTAAACGTCACTTGTGGAAACCTTTTTATTTTGGTTTGCGTGAATATATGTAATACTTATATTTTCTGATACACAGAAAAGTTTAAGGTACATTCAGAACTGACAGAACTCAACTCAGAAGAACAGAGTATCCCAACTTGATAACTATATTAGCAGAAAAAGCTTCTTTAAATCGTCTTCACTAAAAATATATTTCCAACCTAATAAAATAACATCCGGGTAACTGTTCCATTTGCGGGGTCATTCATTATTTTAAATTCGATAATGGAGATCGTGTGTTTTCATCCAAACGGAGCGCACCAAACCTGACGTATGACGAGGCCGGTTACGATATGATTTTAAAATCACCAATCACGAACCGTTTCTTTTATCTCGAGTGTTCTGCTTCCAAGCAAGTTCGTCTGCCAGAACACTTTCGTGCGATAATAGAACAATAATTGGATGAATGTTTCCTTATTTTAAATAATACTTAAAACCACTTGAAACCAGCTACGACTTAAGAGCAACATTTTGGCATGGATAACTTAACTTATTTAAGGCTTAACGTAAACCAAACGAGCGTTTTAAAATAGGAAACGCTTGTGTTCTTAAGATTCAAGTAAATATTTTATATTGCAATTTATTGTGAGATGTCTGTACACTGAACATGAGGTCTCAGTATAAGATATTCAAGGAAATGTTGTTCTTATGAAGTAAGTATAGGGACTTACAACTCTAAAAATCCAGAGTACGATTCCCCGTGGTGGACACAGCAAGTAGCCTAATATAGAGCTGTTTCTGACCAAGGAATAAAATAAATTATTCATGTATTGTTTGATAAACCTCTGATTAAACAATCTAATGTATTATTATATAGCTAGTACACGTATTGTTAAAAAAACTTCTGATTGAACAATCTAATGTATTATTATATAGCTAGTACACGTATTGTTAAAAAAACTTCTGATTGAACAATCTAATGTATTATTATATAGCTAGTACACGTATTGATAAAAAACTTCTGATTGAACAATCTAATGTATTATATATATAGCTGGTACACGTATTGTTAAAAAACTTCTGATTGAACAATCTAATGTATTATTATATAGCTAGTACACGTATTGTTAAAAAAACTTGATTGAACAATCTAATGTATTATTATATAGCTAGTATACGTATTGTTAAAAAAACTTCTGATTGAACAATCTAATGTATTATTATATAGCTGGTACACGTATTGTTAAAAAAAACTTCTGATTGAACAATCTAATGTATTATTATATAGCTGGTACACGTATTGTTAAAAAAACTTCTGATTGAACAATCTAATGTATTATTATATAGCTGGTACACGTATTGTTAAAAAACTTCTGATTGAACAATCTAATGTATTATTATATAGCTGGTACACGTATTGTTAAAAAACTCGATTGAACAATCTAATGTATTATTATATAGCTGGTACACGTATTGTTTCAAAACTCTGATTGAACAATCTAATGTATTATTATATAGCTAGTACACAATTGTTAAAAAAACTTGATTGAACAATCTAATGTATTATTATATAGCTGGTACACGTATTGTTCAAAAAACTTCTGATTAAAAAACCTGTTTTATTAGTTTATCATAGTACAGATATCGAGATGGAAACAAGATCTCCTTCCGTTTATATAAAAAAGTCTATTCGTTACTCAACGGTAGATTAAAGAGCTTATTTGATGTTATGTTTCGGATATCGAACCCTGTAGTGAACAAAGCAATGACGATACATTATGCAACTTTCTGTTTAACAAAAAAACACTAAGTAATATGTTCAAAGTTATATTTACATTAAGATATCTTTAAAGCAGAGCTGTTTTTGTTTATTTTACATTGCTCAGATACCAACACAACCAGCTACTAGGAATTAGTCTTTATATTGTTTTGATATCAACACAACCAGCTACTAGGAATTAGTCTTTATATTGTTTTGATACCAACACAACCAGCTACTAGGAATTAGTCTTTATATTGTTTTGATACCAACACAACCAGCTACTAGGAATTAGTCTTTATATTGTTTTTATACTAACACAACCAGCTACTAGGAATTACCCCTCTATATTGTTCAGATAACAACACAACCAGCTACTAGGAATTACCCCTATATTGTTCAGATACCAACACAACCAGCTACTAGGGAATTAGTCATCTATATTGTTTTGATACCAACACAACCAGCTACTAGGAATTACCCTCTATATTGTTCAGATACCAACACAACCAGCTACTAGGAATTACCCCTCATATTGTTCAGATACCAACACAACCAGCTACTAGGAATTACCCTCTATATTATTCAGATACCAACACAACCAGCTACTAGTAATTACTCTTTATATTGTTTATATACCAACACAACCAGTTTCTAGTAATTAGTCTTTATATTGTTCAGATACTAACACAACCCGGTGGAATTACTTACTGTTTACACAATTCAGCAAGATAACAACACAACCCGGTGGTATTACTTACTGTTTACACATTCAGCAAGATAACAACACAACCCGGTGGTATTACTTACTTGTTTACACAATTCAGCAAGATAACAACACAACCCGGTGGTATTACTTATACTGTTTACACAACTCAGCAAGATAACAAACACAACCCGGTGGTATTACTTACTGTTTACACAATTCAGGAAGATAACAACACAACCCGGTGGTATTACTTACTGTTTACACAATTCAGCAAGATAACAACACAACCCGGTGGTATTACTCTTTACTGTTTACACAACTCAGCAAGATAATTGTTTAACACAACCCGGTGGTATTACTTACTGTTTATATAATTCAGCAAGATAACAACACAACCCGGTGGTATTACTTACTGTTTACACAATTCAGCAAGATAACAACACAACCCGGTGGTATTACTTACTGTTTACACAATTCAGCAAGATAACAACACAACCCGGTGGTATTACTTACTGTTTACACAACTCAGCAAGATAACAACACAACCCGGTGGTATTACTTACTGTTTACACAATTCAGGAAGATAACAACACAACCCGGTGGTATTACTTACTGTTTACACAATTCAGCAAGATAACAACACAACCCGGTGGTATTACTTACTGTTTACACAACTCAGCAAGATAACAACACAACCCGGTGGTATTACTTACTGTTTACACAATTCAGCAAGATAACAACACAACCCGGTGGTATTACTTACTGTTTACACAATTCAGGAAGATAACAACACAACCCGGTGGTATTACTTACTGTTTACACAATTCAGGAAGATAACAACACAACCCGGTGGTATTACTTACTGTTTACACAATTCAGGAAGATAACAACACAACCTGGTGGTATTACTTACTGTTTACACAATTCAGGAAGATAACAACACAACCCGTTGGTATTACTTACTGTTTACACAACTCAGCAAGATAACAACACAACCCGGTGGTATTACTTACTGTTTACACAACTCAGCAAGATAACAACACAACCCGTTGGTATTACTTACTGTTTACACAATTCAGCAAGATAACAACACAACCCGGTGGTATTACTTACTGTTTACACAACTCAGCAAGATAACAACACAACCCGGTGGTATTACTTACTGTTTACACAATTCAGCAAGATAACAACACAACCCGGTGGTATTACTTACTGTTTACACAATTCAGCAAGATAACAACACAACCCGGTGGTATTACTTACTGTTTACACAATTCAGGAAGATAACTACACAACCCGTTGGTATTACTTACTGTTTACACAACTCAGCAAGATAACAACACAACCCGGTGGTATTACTTACTGTTTACACAATTCAGCAAGATAACAACACAACCCGGTGGTATTACTTACTGTTTACACAACCTGAATGCTATAGTACAACAATAAAAAAGGAGTAACTGTCCAAAGTGACAATAGAGATACAACAATGAAAGGAGGAGTAATTGTCCAAAGTGACACAGATATACAGCAATGAAAGGAGAAGTAATTGTCCAAACTGAATGCTATAGTACAACAATAAAAGAAGGAGTAACTCTCCAAAGTGACAATAGAGATACAACAATGAAAGTAGGAGTAATTGTCCAAACTGAATGCTATAGTACAACAATAAAAAAAGGAGTAACTCTCTAAAATGACAATAGAGATACAACAATGAAAGGAGAAGTAATTGTCCAAACTGAATGCTATAGTACAACAATAAAAAGGAGTAACTCTCAAAGTGACAACAGAGATACAACAATGAAAGTAGGAGTAATTGTCCAAACTGAATGATATAGTACCAACAATAAAAGGAATATTTATGAAAACTGAAAGCAGATATATCAAAAATAAAAAAGAGTAATTGTCTAATGTGAAAGCAGAGATACCAACAATGAAAGGAGTAATTGTTAACACTCATAACTTAAATACCAACAATCAAAAGAGAAGTAATTTTCAAAAGTGAAAGTTAATTTGTGGTCCTGAAACTAACAACATAAAGAACATGAAATAAAATGCTTGTTTAAATACTATTTTCTGAACTAACAAAGGCATATGGTTGTGTACCCAGTAAGACAATATTGATACGAAATGCACTTTAACCCAAAACCAGTAAACTTTAATGATATATTGGTGTGTGTAATAATACAATAAAGATGATATATATTCTTTACATTATAATTTTTAAAAGTTATACTTAACTGGATGATGTCTGGAAAACATGTGGTGAAATTAACATCTTTATATAATTCTTTAACTAGAAGACTTTCACAATAATAGATATTACTTCTACTTACGAAATCCCCAAGCCTTTTGTCTTGGGCCTAACATTAGTTAACCCTTTATTAAGTACGACACATATTTAATTCTGAGATAAATTGCTTGTTTGGTTGTTTGGAATTAAGCACAAAGTTACCCAATGGGCTATATGTGCTCTGCCCACCACAGATATTGAAACCCAGTTTCTAGCGGTCTTACTCCGCAAACATGTCGCCTGGTGGCCTGAGACATAAATGAAAACTGTAACTTTTGCCCATTTTTGTTTCCGTTAGTTGTGGCTAAACTTTACCGAACTTAATACTATCAGTAAATAAAGGTATAATGTTATTCTGAAACCTAACACTTATAAAGTCTATCATAAGCTTTTAGAATGTTGTTGTACGAAATGTCTAGTGATGTATGTTTAACTTTTTTGTTGACATCCACTGAATGAACTTTGCGCGTATGCGCATTTAGATAATAAGGTACGCGCGAATTTTCAAAAGAGACAAAAATTAATTATTATAATGAATCCAGACACGAAATATCTCTTTTTTTTTATAAGGGTTTTGTAGGTAAAAATAGGATTATCTGTGTGGGTGTATATATATGACTACTCAGTGGAACTATATTGTTAAAGCGGAGTAATAGTGTGATCATGTACGAGGGAAGTTACTGAAAATATGCAAACTAGTATTACCTCATAAACTGGACATTACACTACGAGGTATGTTCATTAAAACTTGGGATAAAAGATAAAATTTAACATACTATAAGGAATGAAACTAATTAATGAGAGCTGTCATCTAGAGTTCAGTAATATTGCAAAGAAAAACAAACGATTTAACCTGACCCTCCATGGTCTAAAATATGGTTCGAATCCAGATGAAATAGAACAAGAAAATGTTATAAATCTGTAAAGAGGGTTAAGAGGATAGAGAACCATCAGGGAGATGGAGTGGTATATAAATCTGTAAAGTGGGTTAAGAGGATAGAGAACCATCAGGGAGATGGAGTGGTATATAAATCTGTAAAGAGGGTTAAGAGGATAGAGAACCATCAGGGAGATGGAGTGGTATATAAATCTGTAAAGAGGGTTAAGAGGATAGAGAACCATCAGGGAGATGGAGTGGTATATAAATCTGTAAAGAGGGTTAAGAGGATAGAGAACCATCAGGGAGATGGAGTGGAAGATAGGTTATGAAGTTGAAGTGTTTCTTGTTTTAAAATATAGAGGGGTCATGAGACATAAATTAGAGGATCTAAAGTAGGACCCATGTGCTGCACTATATTTTCATGGAGTTTTGTTTTTATTTTAGTAAACTCAACGTCACCAAAGATAACTGACACCGCAACTCAATGATCAACTGGAATGTGATTCAGTTCTAAGCAGGTTTATAAGTAAGTAAAACAATGACCAATTGGAATGTGATCCAGTTTTAAACAGGTTTATAAGTTAGTAAAACAATGATCAACTTGAATGTGATTCAGTTTTAAGCAGGTTTGTAAGTTTAAAAAAAATTAAATGGAATGTGATTCAGTTCCATGTAGGTTTATAAGTAAGTTAAAGCGCGACATGGCCAGCTGGTTAAGGATGCTCGACTCGTAATCCGAGGATCGCGGGTTCGAATCCTCGTCACATCAAATATACTCGCCCTTTTAGCCGTGGAGCAATTATAATATCACGATCAATTTTACTATTCGTTGGCAAAAGATTAGCCCAAGAGTTGGCGATGGGTAGTGATAACTAGCTGTCTTCCCTCTAATTTTACATTGCTAAATAAGGGACGACTAGCGCAGATAGCCCTCGTTTAGCTTTGAAGGAAATTCCAAAAGAAACAAACGAACACACCAGTAAGCTAAAACAACGATTAACTGTAATGTAATTCAGTTCCATCCAGGTTTATATTTACGTTAGAATAATGATAAACTGGAATATAATTCAGTTCCAAGCAGGATTATAAGTAATAAATGCAGTGTGAACAAAGCTCTCTAAAGCTACTATGCATCGGACACATCGCCTGACAACAAGAACTTACAAGTTAACCTTAAAAAGTAAAGTATGTATGATCTCGGGCATGCAACTTACTCAATCAAATTACATAACAAAGACACCAAAGAGAAGCTTCTATCAAGACGCCATTCTAGACGTTAATTTAGCGCAACTAATACCCACTAAAGTTAAATATAAGGATAACTATTTGATCTTTAAACCCAACTTACTGGTTAAAGAATATTTCAAGTGATACGCATGATTCTTATTCTTGTTTAAAAACCTAATATTTTCGCATGTTTAAATGCTTTGTTCTTAGGGCCCAGCATGGCCAAGTGTGTTAAGAAATCGTAATCTGAGGGTCGCGGTCGCACCAAACACGCTCGCCCTTTCAGCCGTGGGGGCGTTATAATGTGACGGTCAATCCCACTATTCGTTGGTAAAAGAGTAGCCCAAGAGTTGGCGGTGGGTAGTGATGACTAGCTGTCTTCCCTCTGGTCCTACACTGCTAAATTAGGGACGGCGCGAAATTCAAAACAAACAAACTTTGTCCATAGAGTTGGTTAATTATCGTCTCTAAAGCAAAGACTATTTATCGACGTTAACTTCCTGGAAACGTTATTAAAAATGCTAAATATTTTTGCGCAAACTATTTTAAAAAAAGAATAAAAATCTACAGGCTATTAAAAATAACTTATTGTTTGCAGTTCAATATTGTAAATAATAAATACACTTTCTATGAGGTATTAGATATGGGAAACACTTTTCCAAGACAGGAGGAAAACAACAATTTAAATGTTCACTAATTAAACGATAAAAAATAAAGGCATATGGAGAAAGACTTAGAAACTATAAAATGTTTTCTTAGAATCAGACGAAGTTGAACACAAAAAGCACATACGTGGGATTTATGGACTGAGAGATAGAAGAGCATAGAAGGCGTGTTTGTTTATGTTTAAATCTAGTCAAGGACAGCAACACGTCACTCACGAGCAAGCGTGACAAAATGGAATGATTTCTTGTTCCATAAAAATAGTACATGAAAAGCATTACTAACGTTGTATATAATTTATGAAATAAAGAAAATAATCAAAATACCATGATGTACTAACATTGTTTATAAAACAGAACAGGTTATCAAAATACCACGATGTACTAACATTGTTTATAAAATAGAACAGGTTATCAAAATACCACGATGTACTAACATTGTTTATAAAATAGAACAGGTTATCAAAATACCACGATGTACTAACATTGTTTATAAAATAGAACAGGTTATCAAAATACCACGATGTACTAACATTGTTTATAAAATAGAACAGGTTATCAAAATACCACGATGTACTAACATTGTTTATAAAACAGAACAGGTTATCAAAATACCACGATGTACTAACATCGTTTATAAAACAGAACAGGTTATCAAAATACCACGATGTACTAACATTGTTTATAAAATAGAACAGGTTATCAAAATACCACGATGTACTAACATTGTTTATAAAATAGAACAGGTTATCAAAATACCACGATGTACTAACATTGTTTATAAAATAGAACAGGTTATCAAAATACCACAATGTACTAACATTGTTATAAAATAGAACAGGTGATCAAAATACCACGATGTACTAACATTGTTTATAAAATAGAACAGGTGATCAAAATACCACGATGTACTAACATTGTTTATAAAATAGAACAGGTTATCAAAATACCACGATGTACTAACATTGTTTATAAAATAGAACAGGTGATCAAAATACCACGATGTACTAACATTGTTTATAAAATTAAAAAGGTTATTAAAATACCACAATGTACTAACATTGTTATAAAATAGAACAGGTTATCAAAATACCACAATGTACTAACATTGTTTATAAAATAGAACAGGTGATCAAAATACCACGATGTACTAACATTGTTTATAAAATAGAACAGGTTATCAAAATACCACGATGTACTAACATTGTTTATAAAATAGAACAGGTTATCAAAATACCACGATGTACTAACATTGTTTATAAAATAGAACAGGTGATCAAAATACCACGATGTACTAACATTGTTTATGAAATTAAAAAGGTTATTAAAATACCACAATTTACTAACATTGTTATAAAATAGAACAGGTTATCAAAATACCACAATGTACTAACATTGTTTATAAAATACAACAGGTGATCAAAATACCACGATGTACTAACATTGTTTATAAAATAGAACAGGTTATCAAAATACCACGATGTACTAACATTGTTTATAAAATAGAACAGGTGATCAAAATACCACGATGTACTAACATTGTTTATAAAATTGAAAAAGGTTATTAAAATACCACAATGTACTAACATTGTTATAAAATAGAACAGGTTATCAAAATAGAACAGGTTATCAAAATACGATGTACTAACATTGTTTATAAAATTAAAAGGTTATTAAAATACCACAATGTACTAACATTGTTATAAAATAGAACAGGTTATCAAAATACCACAATGTACTAACATTGTTTATAAAATACAACAGGTGATCAAAATACCACGATGTACTAACATTGTTTATAAAATAGAACAGGTTATCAAAATACCAACGATGTACTAACATTGTTTATAAAATAGAACAGGTTATCAAAATACCACGATGTACTAACATTGTTTATAAAATAGAACAGGTGATCAAAATACCATGATGTACTAACATTGTTTATAAAATTAAAAAAGGTTATTAAAATACCACAATGTACTAACATTGTTATAAAATAGAACAGGTTATCAAAATACCACGATGTACTAACATTGTTTATAAAATTAAAAAGGTTATTAAAATACCACAATGTACTAACATTGTTATAAAATAGAACAGGTTATTAAAATACCACAATGTACTAACATTGTTATAAAATACAACAGGTTATCAAAATACCACGATGTAATTTGTATTGCTTATAAGGTAAAACATAAACAGTTATACAAACATATATTAAACATAAACAGTTATACAAACATATATTGTATAAGAGAAGCAAGTAAAACACTATGATGTACCTTTACTATATAATAGATCAAAATAGTAACACCATAGTAGACTTTCATTGTATAACTGACTAAACAATAAAACCATGGTACTTTCATTGTACAATTGGTCTCAAAAAAGTTATATCGTTAGACCTTCATGATAATAAACTTAATTACAGCTTCTTCGTTTTAATTTCGGGCAAGCTACACGAGGGCTATCTGCGCTAGCCGTCCTTAATTCAGCAGTGTAAGGCCAGAGGAAAGGTAGGTAGTCATCATGACCCACCACCAATTCCTGGGCTACTAATTTATAACCGAATAGAGGGATTGACCGTCACTTTAGAGTTAAAACGGCAAGCATGTGTTATAGGGATTCGAACCCGCGACCTTCAGATTACGAGTAAAACGTCCTAACCATCTGGCTACGTCGGGCCAATTTTAATTACACCCACCTCTCGATGGACTTGTTTTGTTTCTAAGGTATTTTTTTTAAACAACCCTAGCTAAATAGTAAGTTACAAACAAACACGGCTAATAGCAAAATTGTACAAATAAGTATCGTAACCAGATAAGTTTATAAAATGTTACTTCAAGTGAAACCATTAATTCTCGAATAAGTCGGTTCGTTCATCTCAGGAAATCTGTATGAGCATAACCGCGTTCTTTCTAAATTTGACATAAATCAGTTGTCATTGGAAAGTTACACTATAAAATAAGAGAAATTGCATGCATTCTGATGACGTGTGGGTCACGACCAGAAACACAAGCTATTGTTAGCTAACTCGGTCCGCAAAAACTAACACAGCGTGTATTTCAGGACGTCGTGCCCGGAGATTTTTTAAACATTTTGTTTTAGTTTTCAAACTTAACAACGACTTCTTTATGTACGGAGAGATAATTAAACAAGAGAAAGGACTAGAAACAAGTGAGCGTGAAGGTTGAAATATTATACGAATTAGCTCAGTTACTTCCATGACCGCCCACACGGGAAGGAAACGGACTCCGGCGATCAATGGTGCGGACTTTTGTCTCGGTAAGGCTTAACACAAAACTTCAGCTCGTGGATTCTTTAAGTTATATATTTATAAAGACGTCTCGTGTTTAATACGGGGTGATGAAACAGACTTGGTTTCACGAGGATCCCACGTGTCACGAAGCAAGTGTTCCGCACTTTCGAGCTTCATTTCACGGAGTTGCCATTGGAAACGATAAGAGACAGCCTCTTCGTCGGCACCTAATGATCTGGACTTCTAACATTTCTCTTATTCAGCTATAAACTGTTTTATTCTTTTGGGTCAGTAAAGAGTGTTACAGTTAAATGAAATTCAGATAAGAACATCTACGCCTTGGAATATATAAAACCAACATCGTGAGTTACGTCATATGACATCCAACATAAGATCGTTCCTCTAACGTCAAACAACTTCACAGAGAATTCATTCTCTAAAGACGTATAAAGAAAAGCTGAGCGCTTGTTTATTATTAATAATGTACTTTTAAAGTTTTGCGTGTTCTCACATATCCCGTTTAAACACATTGTGTCATACAACGGTTCCATTTAGAAAGAGACTAAAACCTACGTTTCTTGCAAAGTATTTAGGGATGTTTATATGTTCCACTACACATTACGTCAATTAATACGCATAATTAGGCTTAAAGTAATAAATGATTGTAAATTAATGGTTTGTTGGCAGGTTTTACCTTGTTAATATAAATCAACTAGCATGATGTGTCAGGTTAAAAATACCATCAGAGATATGAAACCCACCTGTGATTGGAGGAATAGCTTGTCGGTAAGTAACCCACCTGTGATTGAATGAATAGTTTGTCGGTAAGTAACCCACCTGTGGTTGAAAGAATAACTTGTCGGTAAGTAACTCACCTGTGATTGAAGGTATAGCTTGTCGGTAAGTAACCCACCTGTGATTGAAGGAATAGTTTGTCGGTAAGTAACCCACCTGTGATTGAAAGAATAACTTGTCGGTAAGTAACCCACCTGTGATTGAAGGTATAGCTTGTCGGTAAGTAACCCACCTGTGATTGAAGGTATAGCTTGTCGGTAAGTAACCCACCTGTGATTGAAGGAATAGTTTGTCGGTAAGTAACCCATCTGTGATTGAAGGAATAGCTTGTCGGTAAGTAACCCACCTGTGATTGAAGGAATAGCTTGTCGGTAAGTAACCCACCTGTGATTGAAGGAATAGTTTGTCGGTAAGTAACCCACCTGTGATTGAAAGAATAACTTGTCGGTAAGTAACCCACCTGTGATTGAAGGAATAGTTTGTCGGTAAGTAACCCACCTGTGATTGAAAGAATAACTTGTCGGTAAGTAACCCACCTGTGATTGAAGGAATAGTTTGTCGGTAAGTAATCCACCTGTGATTGAAAGAATAACTTGTCGGTAAGTAACCCACCTGTGATTGAAGGAATAGCTTGTCGGTAAGTAACACACCTGTGATTGAAGGTATAGCTAGTCGGTAAGTAACCCACCTCTAATTGAAGGTATAGCTTGTCGGTAAGTAACCCACCTCTAATTGAAGGTATAGCTTGTCGGTAAGTAACCCACCTGTGATTGAAGGAATAGCTTGTCGGTAAGTAACCCACCTGTGATTGAAGGAATAGCTTGTCGGTAAGTAACCCACCTGTGATTGAAGGAATAGTTTGTCGGTAAGTAACCCACCTGTGATTGAAAGAATAACTTGTCGGTAAGTAACCCACCCTAATTGAAGGTATAGCTTGTCGGTAAGTAACACATCTGTGATTGAAGGAATAGTTTGTCGGTAAGTAACCCACCTGTGATTGAAGGAATAGTTTGTCGGTAAGTAACCCACCTGTGATTGAAAGAATAACTTGTCGGTAAGTAACCCACCTGTGATTGAAGGAATAGCTTGTCGGTAAGTAACACACCTGTGATTGAAGGAATAGCTTGTCGGTAAGTAACCCACCTGTGATTGAAGGAATAGCTTGTCGGTAAGTAACACACCTGTGATTGAAGGTATAGCTTGTCGGTAAGTAACCCACCTGTGATTGAAGGAATAGCTTGTCGGTAAGTAACCAATCTGTGATTGAAGGAATAGCTTGTCGGTAAGTAACCCACCTGTGATTGAAGGAATAGCTTGTCGGTAAGTAACCAATCTGTGATTGAAGGAATAGCTTGTCTGTAAGTAACCCACCTGTGATTGAAGGAATAGCTTGTCGGTAAGTAACCAATCTGTGATTGAAGGAATAGCTTGTCGGTAAGTAACCCACCTGTGATTGAAAGAATAACTTGTCGGTAAGTAACCCACCTGTGATTGAAGGAATAGCTCGTCGGTAAGTAACACACCTGTGATTGAAGGTATAGCTTGTCGGTAAGTAACCCACCTGTGATTGAAGGAATAGCTTGTCGGTAAGTAACCCACCTGTAATTGAAAGAATAACTTGTCGGTAAGTAACCAATCTGTGATTGAAGGAATAGCTTGTCGGTAAGTAACCCACCTGTGATTGAAGGAATAGCTTGTCGGTAAGCAACGACTAAAGGTGTTCACTAACCTAACATATTTTCGAGTAAGAAAGACATTTTTCTTTAAAATAAATTCAAGAACTTTGAATAGTAGTCAGTAAACGTGTTTACAGAATTAAGAAAATGAAGTATATTCGTATTCGGTGTGTATATGCAGTCAAACAAATAAAACATTAATTTCTAAACAGAGCTAAAATTCTAATAGATAAACGAACCTAGTAGGTTTCTTTACACTAGTAGAATCTTACCAGGTAAACCTATATATCGGGACCCTTGAAAATGACAAAAGTTCAAAAGACGAACCGATTTCTTGGGCCCATTTCTAATAATAGAACATTAACAGATGAATCAACTGATTATGACCCTTTATAATAGCAGAATATAGTACTGAGACCGTACAAGGTACAAACTGGTAGTAGTTTAAAAAATACATCAACTTATTTGAACCATTTACAATAGTAGGATTTCTGAGATGGATCTAGTAATTTGTATCCTTTGTAATAATGTGTTTTTCTTTTAACAAAGTCACATTGGGCTATCTGCTGAACCTACCGCGGGGAATCGAACCCCTGATTTTATCATTGTAAATCCATAAACTTACCTCTGTACTAGCGGGGGACTCCTTTGTAATGGTGAAATTTTAAAATGTGAAAGAACTTATTGGGACTACGCATAGTTGTATAATTTAACAGACGAACTAATTTATTCGGATCTTTCATATGTTCGTTGACAAATAAAAGAGTTAACTCCAGACATCTGTTTAAGTGACTCTTGGTTTCACACTTGACATACCAGAAAAGTCACACCTGATTTTACCACTGTAAAAGATAAACCGTAATCTTACGGTAGAATATGTAATGTTATTATATTTATCACGATGTGTTATATCTGCTACGCTACAGAAGGTAAGTTTGTCTTACTTGGTAAACTATTTAACATGGCATGAGTATGTAATAAATTAATGGTGAATCCCACTATTTGTTGGTAAAAGAGTAGCCCGAGAGTTGGCGGTGGGTCGTGATGACTAGTTGCTTTCCTTCCAGTCTTACGCCGCTAAATTAGGGACGTCTAACGCAGATAACCCTTATATCGCATGAAATTAAAAAAAAAATCCAACAAACGAAAACCTTCTGATATTTAGGGCTGGATTCCAAAATTTTTGATGTCGCTAAAAGGAAGTACACATCTAACGTTCTCATCCAGATGTGTCGTGTTTTTCAATTCTAACTGTACAGCATTGATATTTATTAGTGTCAGCGACATTTGGAAGCGAACACGAGATCTTTCATCTTAAAATCATGGTTACCTATCTCTGTTAGGTTCGAAGCCGGGACCAGTCGCACGCTAAACTCTACCAAATGACCTCAAGAATTAATAAACTCAGTCAAAACCGCTACTAATTAACATGTACACAGTCACAATTTACACGAATAATAAATTTAATTTTAAACGCCACAAAAGTTTAGTTATACGTCTAGCTGATATATTAAGTTTTAATTATAATTATTTTCACAACACAAGTTGTGGACTCGACCAGCAGTTTGTGGGGCTCGGGGTTGCTTGAATCTCATGACCAAACACGCTCGCCCTTATGGCTGTTATTATGTTATTTGTTAGTAAAAAGTATTCTAAAAATTGGCGATGGGTGGTGTTGACTAGCTGTCTGTCTTTTAGTCTATTACTTCAAAATTAGGGACGGCTAGCGCAGGTGGCCCTCGTGCAGTTTCGTGAGAAATTGAACAAAGAAACAAAACACTTGTAGTTCCATAATCACGATAGTATAAGATGATGTTTGAAGTTTCAGATATAATAGTTAGACAAAAACACAAAGTAGAAAGTATTACAGTTTAATAAAGTATACTGAGATGTTTTGATATGTTGTTTGAATTTTAACAATACGACATAAATGGAAATTAAGACAGACGGTTAAGTATTAAAATGTGTTTAAAACTGGTCAGATCGTCGTCTTACTTTATCATTTCATGTATACCGTGATTTAAAACCGGTCAGATCGTCGTCTTACTTTATCATTTCATGTATAACGTGATTTAAAACTGGTCAGATCGTCGTCTTACTTTATCATTTCATGTACAATGTGGTTTGAAACTGGTCAGATCATCGTCTTACTTTATCATTTCATGTATAACATTTAAAACTGGTCAGATCATCGTCTTACTTTATCATTTCATGTGTAACGTGATTTAAAACTGGTCAGATCGTCGTCTTACTTTATCATTTCATGTACAATGTGGTTTGAAACTGGTCAGATCATCGTCTTACTTTATCATTTCATGTATAACGTGATTTAAAACTGGTCAGATCGTCGTCTTACTTTATCATTTCATGTACAATGTGGTTTGAAACTGGTCAGATCATCGTCTTACTTTATCATTTCATGTATAACGTGATTTAAAACTGGTCAGATCATCGTCTTACTTTATCATTTCATGTGTAACGTGATTTAAAACTGGTCAGATCGTCGTCTTACTTTATCATTTCATGTACAATGTGGTTTGAAACTGGTCAGATCATCGTCTTACTTTATCATTTCATGTATAACGTGATTTAAAACTGGTCAGATCATCGTCTTACTTTATCATTTCATGTGTAACGTGATTTAAAACTGGTCAGATCGTCGTCTTACTTTATCATTTAAGATTTATTGTCTCTTTTACGCCCACCGCTAGTACAGCGGTATGTCTCCGGATTTACAACGTTAAAATCAGGGGTTCGATTCCCCTCGGTGGGCTGGGCAGATAACCTTTGTGGCTTTGTTAAAAGAAAACACCCACAGTCTCTCTAATTTAAATGATTGAAAATATAAACGATACTAAAACGAATGAGCGAAAGCACAAACATATTTTTATTTGTAATACTTAACACAATATTTATATGCATTTCAGGACGGCTGGTATGGGTATTAACACTTTTACTTTTTTATTAACACTTTTTAAGCAGAGAACAATGTTTCGACCTTTCTAGGTCATCTTCAGGTTAATAAAGAGTCAAATTGTTCTATAGTTTGTTGTTAACCTGATGATAGACTAAGAAGGTCGAAACGTTGTTCTCTGCTTTATTAGTTAAAGTGTTAATACCCATACTAGCCGTGTTGAGATACATGTTTACTTCAAGTGGGTTTCTTGTCATCACGAATATTTATAAACATATAGGGGTAGTCACTACATGTAACCCTTCAGTAGCTTTTTACTAGATTTGGTAAACAATATTATACCAACAGACTGCTTTACGTTTTCTATAATTAAACTTAGTTTCGTTTAATACATGTATGGCTGGTAATTCTTCGTATAAACATAGATTTAAAGGAGACTATGAAGGCATTTCCACAGTGTTAACTAGGAGGATAAACTAGTTGATTCGAATATAAATCATTCTACCAGAAGCTTTCGATATACAAATAAAGGTTTTCAGTAACTGCCAGAAATTCTCCAGCAGCAATGGATTCTTCGACACCTTATTTGGAAGCTCTGTATATCGCAACACCTGCTTGAACAGCCACGAATACGCGACACCTGCTCAAAGATTCACAGTAACCACGACATTGGCTCCAAAAACAATGGTTACCGTGACACTTCCTCCAGTAATCACGGATACCATGACATCTACTACAAGATGTAAACAACCGCTCAAGGTTGCTCTAAGCCTGGAATTGGTGAAACTGTACACAAAAACGAGCGAACAGTTGTTCACTTCTAAGATAAAGATCTTCCATCCGGATACGTGAAATCTTCGTCAGGCATATTCTCAAGGAAAAGCATATGTGGCAATGGCTACAGAAGAACAAGGAATTCTAAGATGTAGAATAAATCTTATGAATGTCCAACAACATGTGCAAACCGTGGGACAATGGACAACATTTACTGCTAAGCATAATATGGCTACATCATACAGATTGTAGTAACCGAAATAATAGAGAAAGGTATGGTTACATCACATCTGTAGCAACAAAGATAGCAGAAAAGGATATGGATATATTCCACAAGATGTATCAACCGATGTAACAGAGAAAAGATGTTGCTGTATCACATTGTTCATGAGAAGCTGCTATAGGAACATATGACAGACCCATTAAATGGTTATGAACAGTAGGACTATGACATACTTTTGTTAATCTTGGTAAATTCTATATGAAATTGATATGCTAACATGATGTTGGAAATCTCCAGAATAATTACAAAGAGAATCACGATCTTGTTGAGAGTGGTATACTGATACTGGGAACTCAGACTGGACTTCTTAAAGTAACACTTTTTCAACCAGACAAGAAGGTTTTACTAGTAGCACCGCTACCATCATATCATAATGACGACAATGACTCTTCAGACAAGAAATGAGGTGGATTTGTTTTAATATATGACAAACGATGAAGACAGAGATAAAATAATTACCGTGACAGTTCATATGGAAATATAAACAGTGGTATATATCTGGTTATGTACCAATGTTTAAACTTAAAAAGTGGTATAGTATCTGGTTATGTACCAATGTTTAAACTTAAAAAGTGGTATAGTATCTGGTTATGTACCAATGTTTAAACTTAAACAGTGGTATAGTATCTGGTTATGTACAATGTTTAAACTTAAACAGTGGTATAGTATCTGTTATAAAAACCAATGTTTAAACTTAAACAGTGGTATAGTATCTGGTTATACCAATGTTTAAACTTAAACAGTGGTATAGTATCTGGTTATGTACCAATGTTTAAACTTAAACAGTGGTATAGTATCTGGTTATGTACCAATGTTTAAACTTAAACATTGGTACTTTATCTGGTTATGTACCAATGTTTTAAACTTAAACAGTGGTATATATTATCTGGTTATAAACCAATGTTTAAACTTAAACAGTGGTATAGTATCTGGTTATGTACCAATGTTATAGAAAGCTTAAGCAGTGGTATAGTATCTGGTTATGTATCTAAGTTATGTACCAATGTTTAAACAAACAATGGTATAGTATCTCAGTTGTAGCGCAATGTTTTAAGCTTAAACAGTGGGTATAGTATCTCAGTTATGTACCAATGTTTAAACTTAAACAGTGGTACTATCTGGTTATGTACCAATGTTTGAACTTAAACGGTGGTATGATATGGGATGTAACGACTTAAACCCAGTGGTATAGTATCTGGTTATGTACCAATGTTTAAACTTAAACATTGGTATAGTATCCCTGGTTATGTACCAATGTTTAAACTTAAACGGTGGTATGAGTATCTGGTTATGTGCAATGTTTTAAACTTAAACAGTGGTATAGTATCCTGGTTATGTACCAATGTTTAAACTTAAACAGTGGCCTATATCTGGTTATGTACCAATGTTTAAACTTAAACATTCTATAAATTATTGTATTGTTAAAGCTACTGTCCAATTATAAACTATTGCTTAAACTAAAATCATCTATAGTTTGTTATTCCTGGAGCTAGTGTCCGATTACTTACTATTGTTCTAAAATAAAATGTTCTATAGTTGTTACCTAGAGCTATAGTTTAAAATTATATGCTACTCTTTAAACTAAAATGTTCTATAGTTTGTTTTATTCCCTGAAGCTATAGCTTCCAATTAGTGTACTATTGTATAAATTAAAATGTTCTTTACTTTGTTCTATAGCTTGTTGTTTGTGGAATTTCGCACAAAGCTACTCGAGGAGCTATCTGTGCTAGCCGTCTCTAATTTAGCATTGTAAGACTAGAGGGAAGGCAGCTAGTCATCACCACCCACCGCCAACTCTTGGGCTACTCTTTTACCAACGAAATAGTGGGATTGACCGTCACATTATACGCCCCACGGCTGGGAGGGCGAGTATGTTTAGCGCGGCGCGGGCACGAACCCGCGACCCTCGGATTACGAGACGTTTGTTATCTATAGTTGTCTATAGTTTGTTCCATTGCCTGAAGCTGTAGAGTCTAATTATGTATTCTTGTTCATATTAAATGTTCTATAATTTGATATATTGCCCAAAGGTATAGTGTCCGATAAGTACTGTTGTTTGAACAAGAATGATCTATAGTTTGTTCTATTGCCTAGAGCTATAGTGTCCAATTGTTTACTATTGTTTAAACAAAAGAATAATCTATAGTTTGTTCTATTGCCGTGAGGAATAGCGTCCGATTACGTACTACTGTTTAAACTAAAATGTTCTATAGTTTGTTGTATTGTCTAGAGCTATAGTTTAAAATTACATGATACTCTTTAAACTAAAATATTCTGTAGTTTGTTTTACTCCCTGGAGCTACAGCTTCCAATTATGTACTATTGTATAAATTAAAATGTTCTTTACTTTGTTCTATAGCCTAGAGCTATACTGCCGAATTATTTACTCTTGTTTAAACTAAAATGTTCTGTGGTTTGTTTTATTTCCACAATGCTGGAGTGACCGATTATGTACTACTGGTTAAACTAAAATATTCTATAGCTTTTTACATTGCCTGGAGCTACAGTGTCTGATTATGTACTATTGTTTAAATTAAAATGTTCTATAGTTTTTTCTATTGCCTGGGAACTACCTAATATCGGATTATGTACTATATTTTAAACTAAAATGGTTATTGTTTGTTTTATTGCCCAGAGCTATAGTGTCGCATTATGTCCTATTGTTTAAGCAAAAATGTTCTTTACTTTGTTCTATTGCCTGGAGCTATAATGTGTGATTATGTATTATTATTTAAACTAAAATATTCTACAGTTTGTTCTATTGTCCGAGAGCTATGGTGTCTGATTATGTTCTATTTTTATACTAAAATATGATATAGTTTATTGTAATCCCTGGAGCTATAGTGTCGGATTATGTACTATTGTCCAAACTAAAATTTCTATAGTTTGTGCTATTGACTAAAACTACAGTGTCGGATTATGTACTATTATCCAAGCTAAAATATTCTACAGTTTGTTCTATTGTCCGAGAGCTATGGTGTCTGATTATGTGCTATTGTTTAGAGTAAAATGTTTTATAGTATGTTGCATTGCCTAGAGCAATAGTGTCTCATTATGTACTATTCTTTAAACTAACATTTTTTATAGTTTGTTATCTTGCGTGGTACTATAGATTCCAATTCTGTACTTTTGTTTTATTGCCTGGAGCTATAGTGTATGATTCTGTTACTATTGTTTAAATTACGAAGCTATTATTTCGTAGTATTTCCTGAAGCTTTATTGCCTCAGTATGACGCTACTGTTTAAACAAAAGTTTTGTATAGTTTGTTTTAGTGCTTGAAGCTAAAGTGTGCGATTATGTACTATTGTTAACTAAAATGTTCTATAGTTTGTTCTATTTGATAGATGTATAGTATCTGATTACATACTCTTGTTTAAACTAAAATGTTCTATGGTTTGTTCTATGACCTAGGGCTCTAGTGTCCGATTATGTACTATTGTTTAAACTAAAACGTTCTATAGTTGGTTCTATTGCCCCAAAACTATGGTGTCTGATAATATAATATTGTTTAAAATAGATGTTCTATAGTTTGTTTTGCCTGGTGCTATAGTGTCCGATTTTGTACTATTGTTTAAATTAAAATGTTGTATAGTTTGTTCTATTGCATAGAGCTATAATGTCTTATTGTGTATTATAGATAAAACTAAAGTGCTTTATAGTTTGTTCTATTGCCCCATTGCTATAGTGTCAGAATATATAATATTGTTTAAACTAAAATGTTCTATATTTTGTTCTATTGCCTAGAGCTATAGTGTCCAATTATTTAATTGTTTAAAATAAAATTTTCTATGGTTTGTTCTATTGTCTGGAGGTCTAGTGTCCGATTATGTACTATTGTTTAAACTAAAATGTTATATACTTTGTTCTATGGCCCAGAGTTACAGTGTCTGATTATGTACTATTGTTTAAACTAAAATGTTCTGTAATTTGTTATATTCTCACCTGGAGGTATAGTGTCTGATGGTGCTACTGTTGTTTAAATTACAATGTTTTTATTTCATTGTATTGCCTGGAGGTATATTGTCTCAGTATGACACTGTTGTTCAAACTAAAAAAGCGTTAGTCTTGGTCACTATCTACAATGTTGCTCCTGGTCACTGAATTCATTTTTGGTCTTGGAAAGAAAGTTGTGTGGGTTCTGGTCAATAAATTCTGTGTGGCCCTGGCTTAAAACTTCATTATTGGTGTAGTGCACTGAGCTCAATATTGAAACTGTCGATTAGTTAAGTATTAGTCTAGACGATTAAGTTCGATATTGGACCAAGTCGGCAACGTAAGTATTCTCTCTGAACAACATGTAAATATTGGTATATATGCTGGCAAAAAACTTGTGTGCCATTTTTAGTAAGTAAGTTTGCCATTGGTTCTGGTCAGCATGTCAATTTCACTCTAGGTCAGTAAGGTCAGTTTTATTCTCGTCAGTAAAACAAGTTTTGGTCTGTTGATCCTGACTTGTAAGCACAGCTAACAAGTAAGGTCTAAACTAGTAGAGCTGAGTCTTCTGCAGTGATGTTTATAATATGTAATATTATGACGAAGGAATTAGTTAAATAAATTACAACGAAAATAGTTAAATGATCAAATGGCTTTATGTACTATTATTCTATGTCTCTAAATACATGTGTTTATTTTTATTTTCTTCTTATGACAAATCCATATGTATATGGTTCAGCTAGGTCTACTTTCCTCTGTTTATCATTGTTCTAACTTTTCATTTAGCATAAATACCTTGTTTTATAACTAATACCTACATCACCTGTGTGGTTACACAGCTGGTCAGACAATGATGACTAGTACCTCCATCACCTGTGTGGTTACACATCTGGTCAGAGAATAATGACTAGCAGCACAATCAGCTGTGTGTTTACACATCTGGTCAGAGAATAATGAATAGCACCTCCATCACCTGTGTGGTTACACATCTGGTCACACAATGATCACTAGTACCTCCATCACCTGTTTGGTTACACATTTGTTCAGAAAGTGATCACTAGTACCACCATTATCTGTATGGGTACACATATGGTGAGACAATGATCACTAGCACCTCCATCACCTGTTTGGTTACACATTTGTTCAGAAAGTGATCACTAGTACCACCATTATCTGTATGGGTACACATATGGTGATACAATGATCACTGGCACCTCCATCACCTGTTTGGTTACACATTTGTTCAGAAAGTATTTACTGGTACCTCCATACCTGTGTTTTAAATGAATACAAACATTGTTACGTTTGGAGTACGGACACTATTGCAAATTTAAGTGTTTAACATGATGTTCAACGTTAGATCATAAGAATAGATACAACTATAAGTTGAAGTGTTTTGTAAAATAGTCAACATTCTTAGACTTTGAAAACGGACACTATTACATACTGAATTGTTTGGAATGATGTTCAACTTTGTTAGATCTGGACTTTGGACAATATTATAAATTGAAATAGTCAACGTTGTTACGTTAGGTCTATCTGTACTATTCAAACTAATGTGTTTGGAATGATGGTCAACGTTAAGTTTGGAATACGAACGCCATTACACACTAAAGAGGTTTCGTTATCCAAACGGAAGTGTTCCAAGTGGTGGTCAACGTTGTTACGCATGGAATACGTACACTGTTTTGAGTTAAAATTTTGTAGCGATGTCCAGTTTGCTAAATTTGGGCTGTGAACGTTATTAGAAGTTGAAATATTTATAATGGTGGTCAACTTTATTAGGTTCGGACATGTAAACTGTTATAAAGTTAAGTGTTTCGAATTATTGTCAATACTGTCAACTTTTGTCTTCGAGAACTATTATAAATTGGAGTATTTGCAATGAAGATAACGTTCAATGCTGTTAGGTTTGGAGTAGAGACACTATTTGATACTGGAGCGTTTTAAATTATCATCGATATTGTCCGGTTTGTAATCTTGACACTATTACACACTGACATGTTTGGAATAATGATAAATGTTGTTAATTTTGGAACAAAAACACCATACAAACTGAAGAGAGGTTTAACGTAACCAGATCTGGAATATGGACACCGTAATAAGTTTAATTACAAGTCGAATTGTTTGTAATGATGGTGAACGTTGTTAGATTTGGGACAGAGACACTGTTACAAATTGAAGTGTTTGAAATAATGGCAAATATTTTCAGATTTGAAATATGGACTCTGTTATACGTAAAAATGTTTGTAATGATGGTAAACGTTGTTAGATTTGGGACAGGGACACTGTTACAAATTGAAGTGTTTGAAATAATGGCAAATATTTTCAGATTTGAAATATGGACTCTGTTATACGTAAAAATGTTTGTAATGATGGTGAACGTTGTTAGATTTGGGACAGGGACACTGTTACAAATTGAAGTGTTTGAAATAATGGCAAATATTTTCAGATTTGAAATATGGACTCTGTTATACGTAGTAATGTTTGTAATGATGGTGAACGTTGTTAAGAATTTGGGACAGGGACACTGTTACAAATTGAAGTGTTTGAAATAATGGCAAATATTTTCAGATTTGAAATATGGACTCTGTTATACGTAAAAATGTTTGTAATGATGGTGAACGTTGTTAGATTTGGGACAGGGACACTGTTACAAATTGAAGTGTTTGGTTTGTTTCGAATTTCTCCCAAAACTACATGAGGGATATCTGCGGTAGCCGTCCATAGTTGCTAGAGACTAGAGGGAAGGCAGCAAGTCATCACTACCCACGCAAACTCTAATGGGATTGATAGTTACATTCTAACGCCCTCATTGCTGAAAGGGCGAACATGCTTGGTATGACAAGGATTACGAGTCGAGTGCCTTATCCACATGGACATGCCGAGCCTAAAATGTATCGAATGACGGCCAACGTTGTCAGATTTGGAATATGGACGCTCTTGTAAGTTAAGGTGTTGGTAGCGATGGTAAACTTCTTTGATTTGTATTACACTATTACTAATTGAAGTTTTTCGCTATTAAATTTTGAGTACGGACACTACTTTGGATTGAAGTGTTTGATACTATTGGTCAGTGTTCAACACTGTTAGTTTTTTGGTAGAGAACTAGAAAGATGTTTAAAATCACTTCATAAGGAATTTGGATACCTTATAAAGTTGTTTAAAATGGTATTAAACACTGTTCATTGTTATTTAACTCTTTAGTATGATTGACGATAAAACTGTTGTGCTTAAACATTTAACTCTTTAGTATGCATAGAATGACGATAAAACTGTTGTGCTTGTAAACATTTAACTACTTAGTTAGAATGTAAACATTGTTGTGTTTGTATTCAACTATTTAATATGATAGAATGACGATAAACATTGTTGTGTTTGTATGATAGAATGACGATAAACACTGTTGTGCTCGTAAAATCGACTCTTTAATATGATAGAGATGACGACTGCATTTTGCTTGTAAACATATGATATATATGAATGACGATAAAAACTGTTGTGCTTTGTACATGCTGCTGCGATATAATGATAATAAACACTTCAAGTATTTTAATATGATAGAATGATAAACGAAAATGATAGAATGACGATAAACACTTGTTGTGCGCGAAATCGGTCTTTAATATGATTATTGACGATAAACATTTAACTATTTAGTGTGACAGAATGACGATAAATATTGTTGCGTCTGTAAACATTCAGCTATTTAATACGATAGTCAACGCTAAATTTGAAGAACGGATGCTGACATGTGAAATGTTCACGCTATTTGCTTTGTGAAATGTTCCTTTGCTACCTAACTACACATACAATTTCACTCACTTCAATGTACCATTCAGTACTATTATTGTGCTATGTTATTGTGTCACCAACTTCTTTGTTACGTAGGTTACTACAATTTTATGATGTCATTGTTTCCACCATTTCTATGTAACGTGTGTTACTATTATGATGTTACTACTTACTGTCAGTGTCGCGACTTAGGTGATCGTAGATTTTGGATTCTGTGTTTATAACTTTTATATACTCTGAACAGCCATTCTTCGCTATTTGACTTTGATATATTTAAGAAACACGATTTACTCTATAAATACTTAAAAAACTCTACTAAAACTTAGAACTTTACTAAAATAATCTGATTTTATTTAGCGTTCATAAATCGTTTCCAATACCATCATAAGTTCCAGAACACCTATCAACAAAACTGCTTAAAGTGCATTCCTCCGAATATAAATAAAACTGACATTAAAAATATAGGAATTAGTAGTCTTACTATTTCGGTTTTTCTCTTTTCTTCCCTGGATTCAATCTTTCGTGTGAGTTCTGCTTTAAAGCCTCCGTCGGGAGAACGTCCAGGATCGTCCTGAGCCAACAAGTCCATGAGATAGGCTATGTAGCTGGTAGCAAGCCGCAGTGTTTTAATCTTGGACAGTTTCGTGTCAGCAGGAACGTTCGGGATGCACTCTCGCAGATCTGCGAATGCGTTGTTAATTGAAAGAGTGCGACGTCTTTCCTTCTTGTTGGCCGTAGACCTCCGCTTAATCCCATTCCGGCCCGGGATCGTCAACTTCCCGTCTGGCCCGACACTGGTCACTCCGCACGGACCGAACATGTAGTCGCATCCCGAAGCTGAACCGGACACGGAGAAGGAGTCCGTCGGCGTGGAAGTCTGCTGAGCCGGAGAAGGCACGTAAGGCGGCGGGCTGTACTCCACACTGTGGGGCGACATCTCAGAGTTTTGGTTAGTAGCAGCGAATGTCCAAGGGTGAAGTAGGGGAGCATCAGAAGACCCTGACGCGCTGTGAGGCTCGAACCTAGCCGTGTAATAAGGAGAGTACAAGGCTTCGGAACCAGGGAAGGGCTGGTTGTAGCCGCCAACCAAACTCATACTTCTGTTAAACTGGCCACTTGAGAACTACACCTAATACTAAACAGATACAAAGCTACCACGTGCCCACGCGAAGTTCTGTTTTCTTTCAGCGGTAAGGAGTCTCAGTTTGCCGAGAATACTCGTGTTGTGAATCTGAGCCATCAATAAAAACTGCCGTCTTTTTTAAACAGCGATTACGCTAGCCAGCCGAGACGTACACCCCGCCTAGGCTTACGAACAGTAAGGTTTAATGAAATTTCCAACGACGTCATTTCAGAAAGGAAGTCCCGGATGTGTCGGACAAGGAGGAGGCCACTAGAGTAAGAAGTGTCCTCTGAGTTGCCAACCCGCCCGCAGAACGAAGGTCCCTGAGTCTGGCGCCCACCCACTACCATCATATAGCATAATACACGGGTTGGTTCAATGACGTGCGCTTCGTTTAGTCTCAGTGACTAAATAAAAATACAAAGTCTCTCGTTTCTGTTGCTACAAACAGTTTGTTACTTCCAAATCAGCATCAGAAAAACTGAATATTTCGCACAAGAAAAGAAATGCACAAAACATGTTTCTCTTCGGATAAATTACACATTTGTAACACATGTCTCTACGGCACAAACACTGATTTAACGTAAATATATAGTTTCACGGGTTTTGATTTTCTTTAAACTAAAAGTAAGCATTAGGACTTCCTTTATCGTGTACTGTGATACTTAACTTATTGACATTATATTAATTTCAGGCCATATAACATCTTCGAATAAATAAACATTGTGTCTTCCTCTGTTATTTAGTTAAATACTTAACTTATTGACATTATATTAATTTCAGGCCATATAACATCTTCGAATAAATAAACATTGTGTCTTCCTCTGTTATTTAGTTAAATACTTAACTTATTTACATTAATTAATTTCAGGCCATATAACATCTTCGTATAAGTAAACATTGTGTCTTCCTCTGTTATTTAGTTAAATACTTAACTTATTGACATTATATTAATTTCAGACCATATAACATCTTCGAATAAGTAAACATTGTGTCTTCCTCTGTTATTTAGTTAAATACTTAACTTATTGACATTAATTAATTTCAGGCCATATAACATCTTCGTATAAGTAAACTTTGTGTCTTCCTCTGTTATTTAGTTAAATACTTAACTTATTGACATTTTATTAATTTCAGGCCATATAACATCTTCGTATAAGTAAACTTTGTGTCTTCCTCTGTTATTTAGTTAAATACTTAACTTATTGACATTAATTAATTTCAGACCATATAACATCTTTGTATAAGTAAACATTTCGACTAGTTTCATCGAAGATTGTAGCTGATTTTAGTAACAGATATTCAACAATGACAGAATGATTGTTTATTTTTAACGTACTATATTTAGTGAAAGGTATGTAATGTTGTAGTTCGAATAAATACGTATTTTCAATGTATATTTTAGTTCAATACAAGTTTTCAGTGAATGAACCTTCTGTAATGGCAGATCATACAGTGCTATAAAACAAACCTAAACGTTTGTGTTTTATGTCACATATTTAACAGAACGAAATTTATCTAATACTGATTAATCTCCCTCTATAAAATATGTTGTAAAAACAGTTTTTCGCTGTTCTCTCACGAGTGTTAAATGTATAATCTCTTATACTGAAGATTTAACAGTTACGTGTTAATCCACTGTTTTAATGTACTAATTTTTAGATGTCTTTCAACTCAATTGGTTTGACAAATTTGCTCTACTCTGGCTCAGCGGAAGACTGCGGAATTATTACCTTAAAATTCATGTTCCAATACCAGAATTGGACGGATCACAGCTCATAGATTATCAACAAACGATCAACTCGGACCTTATGTGTTTTAAGTTCAGGTATGTGTTATATAAACATATTTACGTAAACACTGACATTTTAAATATTTCATTCCTAATTTTATAATATAAAAGGAAGTGTTCAACACACACCTAACTGTATCACCATTGTTTAATTACTTTTGTTCAAAATGTTAAACTGAATTTCAACACCAGTGGTTGGCATATTACTAATAGCCCATTGAGTTGTTCTATGCTTCACTACATACAAATACAATGTGAAACCCTTTTACAGAGCTGCATAATAAAGGTGTTCATCAAATATTGGAAACAAAAATATCATATTTTATGAAGGTATTAGTCAACAACATTTCCTTAAACGTAAATGTTTGTTACGAGTAGTTTGTAGGCCACTTGACTCCTAACCTGAGGGTCGCGGGTTCGAATCCCTCTTACACCAAACATGCTCGCCCTGTCAACCGCTGAGACGTTATAATACGACGGTCAGTCACACCATCCGTTGGTAAAAAGAGTCGCCCAAGAGTTGGCGGTAGGTGATGATGCCTAACTTCCTTCCCTCTAGTCTTACACTGTTAAATTAGTGAAGATAGCCCGTATGTACTTTTGCACGAACTTAAAAACAAAGAGTTTTTGTGAATATTTTATAGTGACTTTTTACTAGATTAAAAAAAGGTAGAAAATTTTGTTGGTTTTCAGGATTTATAGCGCATATGATCACAGTTAGAAAATATGACCTTTTCCCTATCAGTCACGATGAAGTAAGTAACAATGACAAAACGTTGGTTGAAACAAAGACTAAAAGTCATTTTACTTTCTCTTTAGCTTTATTGTTTGTTTGTTTTGAATTTCGCGCAAAGCTACTCCCGGGCGATCTGGGCTAGCCCTCCCTAATTTAGCAATGTAAGACTAGAGGGAAGGCAGATAGTTATCACTACCCACCGCCAACTCATGGGCTACTCTTTTACCAACGAATAGTGGGATTGACCTTCACATTATAACGCCCCCACGGCTGAAAGGGCGAGCATGTTTGGTGCGATCGGGTTTGAACCCGCGACCCTCGGATTACGAGTCGAACACCTTAACACGCTTGGCCATGCCGGGTCCATTAAACTTTAATGCGAAAAGGTACAAAAAACATTTTTCACAGTTTTTAACCAAAATTCGCACTTTTTATATATATATAACTTAGAATTGGTTATTTAAGGTGTACAAAGGAAACTACAGCCACTGTTAAATAATTCACTGCCCTACAGGTTCGTGATGTGTTTTGATTAATCTTTGTCCACCCTTTTTGGTCGTTATGGGAGTGACGGAAACTTTATGATATCTGGCGAATATGACAAAACGTTGGAGGTATGAAGTTTGAACTAGTTTAAGCCAGAGTTTTCCAGACTTTCTAAGCACAAGAATCTGGACATATCTCTCATTCTGTCTTATCCCTTCCCTCCTCTATCTATTGAATGTACGGATATTGAGTATCATTGCAGTATTGTATATTTTTCTTGTCGCCATGACGACAACTTCTTGTAGCCCCTGGGAGGCTCACTTCCCCATTTCGACAATTCTATTTGTAGACTCAATGTTTGTTTCGGACAGTGTCGCACTTTAACAACTAGGATGCGAAAAACGTGCGGAATCTAACCTTAAAACTTCCATATAAAGTTCCATTTCTTGTCATATACAGTAAGATTGTTGCACGAAGAAACAAAAGAAAGAATTTTCACAAGACACGGAGAGATGTTTTTCACAAGACACGGAGAGATGTTTTTCACAAGACACGGAGAGATGTCACAAGACACGGAGAGATGTTTTCCACAAGACACGGAGAGATGTTTTTCACAAGACACGGAGAGATGTCACAAGACACGGAGAGATGTCACAAGACACGGAGAGATGTCACAAGACACGGAGAGATGTTTTCAGAATTTCGGACAGAACTAAACTAGGGCTCTTTACCCTAATTTTGGACTCACGGACTCAAGAGAAGGCGGTTGGTCAATTGGATCCATCGCCAAATCTTCTACAACTCTTGTGTGAACACAGTGGGATTGATTGTCGTTCTTTTAACTCACTGATACTAAGGTACGAGGTCAGTTTTTGTGGTAATAACGTCCTGCCATGCCACTTGTTACTCTCCAAGCTTCGTATGAATGGCGACATTTCTCAGGTTTACAAAGTTTTACTCGCCCTAGTTTTAACTAATATCCAAACAAAAGAAGGTAATTCAAAACAAGTAGGATTTTCACAGGCTAAAAAAAACAACAACTCAGAAAAAGACAAATATTTCTTAATTTAGGCTAAAGAAGAGACTGCGAAAGCATATATCAGTTTTACAAACAGAACGTTATTTCTATTAGTGGCTGTTTTAAAAAAAAAAATCTTATTACTTGTTTAAATCGCACACGAGGAAATGTTTGTAAAAGTTCGGCCAAAAAATCCACGTCGATACCGAAGCGTTGACGTATTTCCCGCTCTAATTATCTGTTTAGACACGTTCTATACGTTTATGATATAGCTGAATTTCTTTGCTACATTTGCTCGCTTATAATGTTTACATATTTCCCAGGTTTTATTTACTCAAATCAACAGCATGTCAATTAGTAACCATTTTTCAAAGATATCCCACAATGCTTATAGAATCATGAAGTCCAGTGAAAGAGAGACGTGGGGACCACCGTAACTTGAGAAGATAACTAGCACTTTACCGTTTCTCTCCGGCCGGGTTCAGGGGGCCGTCACCTCTGTTTGGGTGGTCATTCTACTCTCTCCACCATTGTTGAAATCACAGTGTCTTCTTTCTGTTGTTGTTGAAAGATAAATCCTCGTCTCCAAGTGTTTTTCTTTAGAGCTAAGTTGTTTTCGATTAAGGACACATCACTCTGAACTCTTGACACAGCGATGCTGTACAGCTATTGTATAGGTCACGACATTTCTGTCCTAGCTGACTGACACTTCACTCTGAATTCTTAACTCGGCGGTGTTATACAGTTATTGTTTGAATCATATTTTTTTGTCATAGCTAACTGACACTTTTCTCTGAGCTCTTAATAGAATGATTTTAGGTCATTCATTGGTTGAATATGATGCATGTTTAGTCTAACCTAAAGAACACTATCTTTTGAGTAATTGTAAAGATGCTATTCTTACCCATGGACTCGTTTCTCCGACCTCTTACGGATGTGGGTGTAATCTGTTTACGTAATCTATGAATTTTATATATGCAAAACGGCTCGTTTGGGTTGAGAAATATTTTACATAGAAGAGCGAACAACGTTTCGACCTTCTTCGGTCGTCGTCAGGTTCACAAACGAGCCGTTTTTGCATATATATTTCTCAACAAGTGGGTTTCTCGACATCACTGAATCTATGAGTTTGTTACCCAAAGAAAAACGCGTTATATTTTAAGTTCAACTATCGTATACTATTGTATTTTCAGTCTGGAATTTCTTGGGGCTTTTTTCCCAAGACATATCATACTGTAAACTTTAGATTGTTCTCTAATTCATAAAATACTCTTCCAGAAGACGGATGTGATGTTTCCAGAGTTTCACTTTGGAGTGTTATATTATGTGTTTAGATTACGCGCTCGTATTTTTAGCATGTGTACATACTAGGCTGAGTTCTTGTTATCGTGATCATATGTTGTTGTTATTTAAAACATGGCACGAGCTGATTCCTAAACCTTATTCACACTGTGATGTTATATTGTTATTTGTTATTTGAGTAATGGAGCTATTTTCATAGCAAGAATCACAGCACACTGTGATGTTATATTGTTGTTATTTGAGTAGGGAGCTGTTTTCACAGCACACTGTGATGTTATATTGTTGTTATTTGACTAATGGAGCTGTTTTAGTTGCACACGAACACAGCACACAATGATGTTATATTGTTGTTATTTGAGCCATGGAGCTGGTTTCATAGCACATTGTGATGTTATATTGTTGTTATTTGAGTAATGGAGCTGTGTTCATAGCACACAATCACAGCACACTGTGACGATATATTTTTGTTATTTGAGTAATAGAGCTGTTTTAATAGCACACAATCACAGCACACTGTGATGTTATATTGTTGTTATTTGAGTAATGGAGCTATTTTCATAGCAAGAATCACAGCACACTGTGATGTTATATTGTTGTTATTTGAGTAGGGAGCTGTTTTCACAGCACACTGTGATGTTATATTGTTGTTATTTGAATCATGGAGCTGTTATCATAGAACAGAATCACAGCACACTGTGATTTTATATTATTATTATTTGACTAATGGAGCTGTTTTAGTTGCACACAATCACAGCACACTGTGATGTTATATTGTTGTTATTTGAGTAATGGAGCTATTTTCATAGCAAGAATCACAGCACACTGTGATGTTATATTGTTGTTATTTGAGTAGGGAGCTGTTTTCACAGCACACTGTGATGTTATATTGTTGTTATTTGAATCATGGAGCTGTTATCATAGAACAGAATCACAGCACACTGTGATTTTATATTATTATTATTTGACTAATGGAGCTGTTTTAGTTGCACACGAACACAGCACACAATGATGTTATATTGTCGTTATTTGAGCCATGGAGCTGGTTTCATAGCACATTGTGATGTTATATTGTTGTTATTTGAGTAATGGAGCTGTGTTCATAGCACACAATCACAGCACACTGTGACGATATATTTTTGTTATTTGAGTAATGGAGCTGTTTTAATAGCACACAATCACAGCACACTGTGATGTTATATTGTTGTTATTTGAGTAATGGAGCTGTGTTCATAGCACACAATCACAGCACACTGTGATGTTATGTTGTTGCTATTTGAGTAATGGAGCTGTGTTCATAGCACAAAATCATAGCACACTGTGACGTTATATTGTTGTTATATGAGTCAGGAAGTTTTATTTATTGAACAGAAACAAGTTTTCTCTCTATTTTTGTTAATTTATTTTCACAACCTAATCAAAGCTATTCTTTGTACTTTTATCCGAATTTCGTGATTCAATAAAGTTTGGATTCCACAATAATTCTGTTTCAAATTAAATTAAATATATTTATTTAATTTTCTGATTTTTATCCAACATTTTATCCGTAAAAAACCAAAAAACAAAGTGTTTTGAAGCTAAGTTGAAAGTTATAAATCACTAATCTTTATGTTCTCATGACTGAATTATTTTTATAAAATAATGAATGAACTTTTGAGTTTTGAAAGTAATCGCTGTAAAGAAGTAACTATTATCAGATACAGCGATAAGCCTAAACCAAGTAACTTTCCTATTCGTCCTTACGACAAGATGTACATCCTCAGGGAATCCGAAAGTGTTTATTTTCAAGAGTAAATAAAACCAAAATTTAGAATCACAAGTATTTTAAATGTCCTGGTTTCGAAGCTCGTCTGTCATACTGTGTTGTTACCTAGAGAGTGCAGCTCGACTGTCATACTGTGTTGTAACCTAGAGAGTGCATAGTTCTTCTCGCGATTTATAGCACGCGCACGTTTTACTGATGTTACGACAGTACAAACTGCAACATTAAGCGTCCTTTATGTGACGTCATTTTATTATTCACTGATTGGTTGACAGACAACACATTACTGTATAGTGGTGTAAGTGGTTAAAACAGATTGTCCTTCCTGGCGGCTTTCGACTCTTTTTATTGGAAATAAATACCTTCGCACTTATAAAAGAATCGTCTAAAATATTAGACAGCGATACACCTAAAACAAATACCTAACAAATACCTCAGAGATATGCTTCCTATAGAGTAAGATATACCTTTCACTGTCTCATGAAATTATTAAAATATGAACCCAAGTAACAGAGATATCTCATTTATACCGTAAGCTTTAGTGATTAGTTTATCCTGAGGTAAAGTTTCCATGTTAAACCTTCAAGTGAACGATTTTTAAAGTTATTCCAAGGCTAATTAACCGATTTGATGAAACATAAGTTGTGTTCTTTGGAGCTAACTGGTAACACTAATTTAAATTTGTTTATGTTCTAACTACAAATATGAGAATGAAAAGCATGATACTCACACAGTACATAAACACCAAAAGTTATAACCATTCACACACTGCATACGACGGAGAGAGTTATGAAGTTTCACAATCTGTTTACAACAGCGAGAACTGTCACGTTTCAAACCCACTGCATATAACAACGAGAAATATCAAGTGTCACACACCGTATATAACAGCGAGAACTGTCACGTTTCAAACCCACTGCATATAACAACGAGAGATATCAAGTGTCACACACCGTATATAACAGCGAGATTTATTCATAAGAAATGTTATGAGATATAAGCTTAAAGATACTGCAGTATTCAAATAAGTCAGAATATATGGAAACCAGAAGGTTGAAATGAACACAAATCGCAACGGAAATACAAACTCACATATGTGCAAATAAATAAAACGCTTGTCCTTGCCAGTAATGTGTAACTGTGTAAATTACTGGCCGGTTTCTATAATCAGTTAAAGTTTAACTTGTTGATAGAGGGAGCTCCATAAATGTCTGCAAACAAAAACAAAGAACAGATCCACAAATACATCCATAATCATATACATATTCCACATTTATTAGACCAGAGTCTAGGGTGGTACAGTATAATTCTTAGATTACCCACCTTTAGGATGAACGTATTTAAGGATGATAAATTCCCAGGTAATACTAATTTGAATTTGTTTCTGTTCCAACCACTAATATGAGATTGAAAAACATGATACCTTAGCAGAACCAGTCAAGCAGAAGCCTATAAAAATAAGCTAATAAGAATGATGCATCTTTTAAAAACTTTCTACATTAAACTAACAATTAGATATACCTACTTAAAGATAAAACACACCTAGATAAACCTGACTAAATATATTTATACTATACTTTTCTTTACTTATTTCAGCTCTAAAGGAAAAGAAAAACACAGTTTAATAACATTCTTTATTTTGCTGTAATACCAGAAAGTAAAATTACAGATTTTTACAAGTTGTCTGTAAACAACCTCTGTTGTTTGTGCGCGAGGTATCATGTTGCTTGAGAATATTGAAACAAAATGTTTACTACTTTATAAGTTCTTATTTCTCACTGAAGGATGAAACCCCTATTCAGTAGCAACGAACTTCTGAGAAGCGTTTTATTTTTATTTTATTCGACGTTTCAGACTATTTCTTTTCTGAGAGTCACGGGCTACAAATGTGATTTCGATTAATAGTAACCGGAAATAATATAAGACCAGGACATTATAACAGAACGGTCTACGGAGAAGCAGGTTAAAGTGTTGTTAACAAGCTAACTGTAGCTTATCACAGCAATACATTTTAAATACACAAAATAAAAGAAATCTTAGATGGAACAATATTAGTTTATGGTTTCGATAGCCGTGGGAGTCACATACATTCCGCTATGCCACTGGAAGAGCACATTGAATCTGAAGAGATTCCTTAAATACCCTGCCAAGACAGTTATAACAATGCCCTAAAGTTGTGACATGATATAGTGTCTCATCAATTATGACACGTGACTAATGTTAGATCAAGTGGGGCTTATTTGTCACCAAATTTAGCAGTGGCATATATTTCACAGTTAGCTTCATCTATTTGTGTGACTATTTCTAGACAGATTTCTTTAAGTCACTTATCTTTACAAAACAACCTTTTGATTTACGAGGATTTTTGTCACTGAAAGCTGAATGTGTAATTATATATTTCAGTTTTCACCAGATTTCTGTATGATTTGACTATTCAAACCAGATCTTCTAAACACTTGACGAAGACGAAGGTTAGTATATGAAATATTGAACGTGAAACGTGCTTTTGTATCATAGCTTCAGTTTTTATTAGAATATTTCGAGCAACATTAAAGAAATGTTTGGGTAACAAAACTATACTGTAGGCAGTAGACAATACAAGTTTTGTTAGGGTAACGAAACTATACTGTAGACAATACAAGAAATGTTAGGGTAACAGTACAGTAGACAATACAACTGTTTTGTTAGGGTAACGAAACTATACTGTAGACAGTAGACAATACAAGTTTTGTTAGGGTAACGAAACTATACTGTAGACAGTAGACAATACAAGTTTTGTTAGGGTAACGAAACTATACTGTAGACAGTAGACAATACAAGTTTTGTTAGGGTAACGAAACTATACTGTAGGCAGTAGACAATACAAGTTTTGTTAGGGTAACGAAACTATACTGTAGACAGTAGACAATACAAGTTTTGTTAGGGTAACGAAACTATACTGTAGACAATAGACAATACAAGTTTGTGTTACAAGGGGGTAACGAAACTATACTGTGTTAGGCAGTAGACAATACAAGTTTTGTTAGGGTAACGAAACTATACTGTAGGCAGTAGACAATACAAAGTTTTACTGTTAGGAAATGTTAGGGTAACGAAACTATACTGTAGACAGTAGACAATACAAGTTTTGTTAGGGTAACGAAACTATACTGTAGGCAGTAGACAATACAAGAAATGTTAGGGTAACGTACTAGGGTAACGAAACTATACTGTAGGCAGTAGACAATACAAGTTTTGTTAGGGTAACGAAACTATACTGTAGGCAGTAGACAATACAAGAAATGTTAGGGTAACGAAACTATACTGTAGGCAGTAGACAATACAAGTTTTGTTAGGGTAACGAAACTATACTGTAGACAGTAGACAATACAAGTTTTGTTAGGGTAACGAAACTATACTGTAGGCAGTAGACAATACAAGTTTTGTAAAATATTCTTGACTCGTACCTTGCCGTCCACGGTGCTTTAGAGAGACCAATAATGTCACCATAATTGGTAGCTGGTGAATAGTGTTGATTACAATAATGGGTTAAAGTATGGTTAGAATATACGGTACTATTAAGTTTATTTTTATTTTATAGTAATAGAAAAAAAGTGGCGGATGGTATAAGTCATAACGCTGGATTTAAATAATGTTTATAATAAACGGTAGTAATAAATGTATGATGTCCTATGATAATGATGTGAGTTATTGTATAGAATAATGGGTTTGTTGCGTGGTTTGGAACATACAGTTATATGTTTGTTATTTGTAACAGTAACCATGACATCAAGACAGGGTACAAATTTCTGGACGTCATCAGTATGGGAAAGTGTGAAGATGGGACGAGGATAATTGAGAAATTCAAGGAACTCCAAAAGTGAAGGGAACCCACGATATTATATACCGAAAATGTAATTCATATATCTGTATTATCTAATTGTTTCGTCAGTTTACTGTTTTTACTGTTCCCAGTAAAACTACAATGGTAAAACTTACTGTTATCTGACGAGGGAGGTTTTCCTAGATTTATTCTCCAAATGTTTAACTGCATTCAGGTTTCACTATATATTCTAAAACATAAAGTTTGAAAGCAGTTTTGTTATGTGTGGCTTCGAAAAAAGACGAAAGCCAGATCGTCGGATAAAGTAAAAAACTGAATGTTTCAGCTTGTTCCTCGTGTTGAAGCTCAGAAAGTTGGGAATAATTTTCCTTTGTTTGGTTAATAAGAAATACGTCACTGATGGTGAAATGTGTAAATTCAGAAACGTTCGAAGATTCTACAGTTGTTTAAAATTGCCATGGTAATCATGTTTTTATCAGGTTATTTATCGCCTGACGAATATAATGCGCGAGTTTTAAAACGGTGTCATGGAAAGAAGATTCTAAGCCTACTCTATATTCGTGGACAACATGATATTAATAGTAATATTTTGTGTGATATCGTATCGTTTCTCACCCTTATTTAATTTTTTAAAATCCAAACAAGAATACGAGATGTGAGTTCTATGACTCAAATATTTTTTTTAGCCTAAACGATTATATTCAGAGCTCACTACCAGTTAATATCTGCTTATACTAATCAGATGTTCTAAAAATACTTTATAACGTTAGTGAAGTCTGAATCAACTGACTTTGTTAAAGTTTCAAAGTACGAGGATTATAATAAGATTATTTTTACGTAAACTTTCTACTTCAATGGTTGTATTGAAATAACATTTACTAAAATTCATAAATTAATTTGTTTTAATTCTAAAATATACTGGTGAAATTTTGATTACATATTACTTTATTAGTGTGTTTCTACACAAGGGTTTCAACAAACATGGTTCAACTAAAGTTTTCTATTGATCACTCATTAAATATATTTTACTAAATCAAAGACAAAAACAACCCAAAAATGTATACTTGGGGCTGTGCGCGGTTATATTTACAACAATCAATATGAAAATTCATATACGTATAAATTTTCAAACGCTCACCACGACGAGGGGAGTCGCAACTCTCAGAAAAACATAATTTTAGAAATTTTGGTCAATTATTCGGCCATATTTTGACCAATTTGTAAATACAACATTTCTCCGTTAAGCAAAACCAACATGTCTAATTTTGACACCAAAAAATCCTGAAAAGTAAATAAAAATCAATGACTGTCTATTTGTCTCTTTGGGAACTGGAAGACGAATGTCTCTTTCTATTTGAGGTGGTTGACACAAACTTGAAAAGTTCACTAACATCTCAAACTGTACTTTCCTCACAAAAGTAATAGATCCAAATTTGTCCACATTTCTAGTTGGAACCGCTAGAAGTAAATTTGTATCAAATCCCACGTGAACTGGTCGAAAAAAGGCAAAAAAATTTAAAATTATTCTTTTTTTGGCATCTTTACTCTCTATGATTAATAAAAAATTGGATGGTCCACCATTTTAGGGATCTCTCACATTTGGGCCTGTACAAAATTCCAAAATCCCATGTAAAATGGCCAAATAATTTACCAAAAGCCTCAAAATGATTCCTTTTTGGCTCTGTCTCCTCCTTTAAAAACAATCAAATTGGGCATATTTACGTTTCTTCACGTCAATGTTTTGGGCGCATAACAATTTATATATTTTTTTTGTACCTTCATATTGATTACTATAAATATTACCTCACGAGAGCCCAAAATCTACATTTTGGGTTGTTATACCTTTGGCCATAAAATCCTTTAAATTAAGGTGTAATCCTACCAAGTTTCAAGTCAATCTTCCGAGAAATGGAGAAATGGCTGTCGATTGAAAAGTATTTGGAAGGAGAATAAAGGAAGACAAGAAAACAAACATCTTTTGTACTGAGACATAAAATATTAGAAACTATTATTAACACGAAACATACTTACAGTCATCAGTGAACATTAATTAATCATTATCACCACAGGTAATTCGCTTTAAGTTTCTTTTTGAATTTCGCGCAAAGCTACACGAGAGGTATCTTCGTTAGCCGTTCCTAATTTTGTAGTGTAAGACTAGAGGGAAGGCAGCTAGTCATCACCACCCACCGCCAACTCTTGGGCTACTCTTTTACCAACGAACAGTAGGATTGACTGTCACATTATAACGCCCCCACAGCTGAAAAGACGAGCATGTTTGGTGCGACGGGGATTCAAACCCGTTTCCCTCACATTACGAGCCTTAACCCACCTGGCCAGGCCGGGCCTCAATTCAGTTCAAGCGGTTATTTGTGGTCGATTCTGTACAAGTTGCCGAATTCTGATCACTTAGTTTTATATCTCTCAGTGTGGGGGATGGAAGGTTTATTTCGTAGATTTGAATTAGCGTTTTAAAATTTTTTTGTACTGTGCGACTAATTCGAAATAAAAAGTCGGGTTCAATAAAGAAAATGGCGGGAAACAGTGAGTGAGATAATAATTTAAAACTAATTTTATTGGTTGATTTTATCGACTGTAGATAAAAAAACAAAAACAAAGAACTTTGTTCTCAAATCTCCAACCTTCGACTTCGTATTATGTTGAAAACTAACGTTGGTATTTAGAGATTGCAGGTTTTAAGCAAAGAAAATTCATAGGAAATAAAACTGATCAAAAAATGATTATTTTGTGATTAGGATCAGTCCTACGATGAATCACAGGTTAACTCACCTCAAAGTCACCTCACCAGATCTTAAAAGATACGAAAAACGCAATATCAACTCTAATACAAAATTAGATGGCTAATCTTGGAGGTCGGGTAAACGCACGTGCGGAAAAATACTCACAAAACACGTGCGCTCGTGAAAATATAATACAGCCTTCAGTACGTAATGTGTAGTTTGGCAAACACCAGAACCTCCCGTTTCGCGTTATGAAAGTGCCTTTTATCTAGTAATGTAATAAAGAGACCGTGTGTTGAACATTTTTATAATAGTCGGTCACACTTACGCCAAACACCCATGGTTTCTGTCATGTATGTATATCGTACAGACGCTTATGATAGCAGTGGCTATTTTTCCAGGGATGGGAGAACGTAAACAGATAGCTTTCATGAAGAATTGTGGCAACGTGTGTTATTATTGAACCACAATATTACATACTAGTGGCTAAATCAGTTATTTTAACCAAGCAGCCTTGCGCGATACGGGCTGATTTTATTACGCCCTTTGGTGACCGACAAATTAACCTTTCTTCTGAGTGTGGGTGTGACTCAGTGGTAATCGTGCCCTCATTGGGAATCTTGAGGGTTTATGGTTCGAGTCCTGTTGCAACAAATAAACGTTCCGCGGAGAGTGTGTTTTAAGAGCAACAGTCATATCACACCGTTTCGTTTGTTTAGAGTAACCCAAGAGTCTGCGGTGAGTACTGTTAAAAAGTTCAAAATTATGGATGACTAGCGCAGATAACAGTTATTTAGTTTTGCTCGAATATTCTAAGTTAAGCGTTTTTCAGTGTATCTACTAATTCAGAATATAAAGAGGCGTTTCTCACATTTTTCAACTTTCCATGGATAAAACCTAACGGATATAACTTTCATTTCATTTCAAAAAGCAATATGTTTTTTTACTTGAACGCAGACAACATTTCATAATCTGTAGTAATGTGCATGTACTTCAATATGTAGCAATGTTTACGTAGTAGCTTATTCTCTACCAATCTTCACACAGTATATTCATCTGTAGTAATGTGCATGTACCTCGATATGTAGCAATGTTTACGTAGTAGCTTATTCTCTACCAATCTTCACACAGTATATTCATCTGTAGTAATGTGCATGTACCTCTCTACCATCTTCACACAGTATATCCATCTGTAGTAATGTGCAATGTTTACGTCATAGCTTATTCTCTACCAATCTTCACACAGTATATTCATCTGTAGTAATGTGTATGTACCTCAATATGCAGCAATGTTTACGTAGTAGCTTATTCTCTACCAATCTTCACACAGTATATCCATCTGTAGTAATGTGCATGTACCTCAATATGTAGCAATGTTTACGTCATAGCTTATTCTCTACCAATCTTCACACAGTATATTCATATGTAGTAATGTGCATGTACCTCAATATGTAGCAATGTTTACGTAGTAGCTTATTCTCTACCAATCTTCACACAGTATATTCATCTGTAGTAATGTGCATGTACCTCAATATGTAGCAATGTTTACGTCATAGCTTATTCTCTACCAATCTTCACACAGTATATTCATCTGTAGTAATGTGCATGTACCTCAATATGTAGCAATGTTTACGTAGTAGCTTATTCTCTACCAATCTTCACACAGTATATCCATCTGTAGTAATGTGCATGTACCTCAATATGTAGCAATGTTTACGTAATAGCTTATTCTCTACCAATCTTCACACAGTATATTCATATGTAGTAATGTGCATGTACCTCAATATGTAGCAATGTTTACGTAGTAGCTTATTCTCTACCAATCTTCACACAGTATATTCATCTGTAGTAATGTGCATGTACCTCAATATGTAGCAATGTTTACGTAGTAGCTTATTCTCTACCAATCTTCACACAGTATATTCATCTGTAGTAATGTGCATGTACCTCAATATGTAGCAATGTTTACGTCATAGCTTATTCTCTACCAATCTTCACACAGTATATCCATCTGTAGTAATGTGCATGTACCTCAATATGTAGCAATGTTTACGTAATAGCTTATTCTCTACCAATCTTCACACAGTATATTCATATGTAGTAATGTGCATGTACCTCAATATGTAGCAATGTTTACGTAGTAGCTTATTCTCTACCAATCTTCACACAGTATATTCATCTGTAGTAATGTGCATGTACCTCAATATGTAGCAATGTTTACGTAGTAGCTTATTCTCTACCAATCTTCACACAGTATATTCATCTGTAGTAATGTGCATGTACCTCAATATGTAGCAATGTTTACGTAGTAGCTTATTCTCTACCAATCTTCACACAGTATATTCATCTGTAGTAATGTGCATGTACCTCAATATGTAGCAATGTTTACGTCATAGCTTATTCTCTACCAATCTTCACACAGTATATTCATCTGTAGTAATGTGTATGTACCTCAATATGCAGCAATGTTTACGTAGTAGCTTATTCTCTACCAATCTTCACACAGTATATTCATCTGTAGTAATGTGCATGTACCTCAATATGTAGCAATGTTTACGTAGTAGCTTATTCTCTACCAATCTTCACACAGTATATCCATCTGTAGTAATGTGCATGTACCTCAATATGTAGCAATGTTTACGTAATAGCTTATTCTCTACCAATCTTCACACAGTATATTCATATGTAGTAATGTGCATGTACCTCAATATGTAGCAATGTTTACGTAGTAGCTTATTCTCTACCAATCTTCACACAGTATATTCATATGTAGTAATGTGCATGTACCTCAATATGCAGCAATGTTTACGTAATAGCTTATTCTCTACCAATCTTCACACAGTATATTCATCTGTAGTAATGTGCATGTACCTCAATATGTAGCAATGTTTACGTAGTAGCTTATTCTCTACCAATCTTCACACAGTATATTCATTTGTAGTAATGTGCATGTACCTCAATATGTAGCAATGTTTACGTAGTAGCTTATTCTCTACCAATCTTCACACAGTATATTCATCTGTAGTAATGTGCATGTACCTCAATATGCAGCAATGTTTACGTAGTAGCTTATTCTCTACCAATCTTCACACAGTATATTCATCTGTAGTAATGTGCATGTACCTCAATATGTAGCAATGTTTACGTAGTAGCTTATTCTCTACCAATCTTCACACAGTATATCCATCTGTATAATGTGCAAATAATATATCAATCTGTAGTAATGGGTTTATAACATAAGAATCGGTAGCAATCCTCACACAATATATTTATCAATAGTAATGTTCATAACGTACCTTTATTAGTCCGAATATTTATAACGTTAAAACCGGGTTTCGATACCTGTGGTTAGCATAGAAGAGATAGTCCATTATGTAGCTTTGAGCTTCACAATAAAGAAACAAAACTTAGCCTTTATTAATGTTTACACAGTATATTAATTTGTAGTAGTGTCCTTACGATATTTTAACATTTACTCATTGTTAATATATTGTTGTAGCTAAAATACACGAGGTTTCATGGCTTTGCCGTAAAACAAGCAAACAAACATAAACGTTGGACTATCTACTGTGTCCATCGCGGGGAATCGAACTGCAGATTTTATCTTTGTAATTTCGTAAAATTTCAAATGTCCCACGGGACGACCGTTTCTTAGAGCTGAAACACAAAATAACAGACTACTGTTACAATCAGAACTTACAAAACCAACACGTTGTTGTCACAGCTGAAATACACAAAATAACAGACTACTGTTACAATCAGAACTTACAAAACCAACACGTTGTTGTCACAGCTGAAATACACAAAATAACAGACTATTGTTACAATCAGAACTTACAAAACCAACACGTTGTTGTCACCGTTGCTGAAATACACAAAATAACAGACTACTGTTACAATCAGAACTTACAAAACCTAACACGTTGTTGTCACAGCTGAAATACACAAAATAACAGACTACTGTTACAATCAGAACTTACAAAACCAACACGTTGTTGTCACAGCTGAAATACACAAAAGTATCGAACTTTTTTAGATCTAAAACACAAAATATAACGAATTGTTTCCACAGTTAAATCATACAAAAGCTAATGATATTTTTTACACATAAAACAAAAACTAGCGGATCTTTGCTAAAGCTAAAAATGCAGGCTAACACATTATCGCTGAAGTTAAAACACACAAAACACATGAGCTATGTTTTACAGTTAAAAAAGATAAAACTATCGAACTTCCGTTACAGCCAAACACACAACCTAACAAACTATTGCTGCAACTAAAGACACAAAATGTAAAGACCGTTCTTAGAGTTAAAACACACAAACCTAACGGACTATTATTACTTCTAACCACACAAACCTAACAAATTATTACTACAACTAAAGACACAAAATTTAAAGACCGTTGTTAGAGTTAAAACACACAAACCTAACGGACTATTATTACTTCTAACCACACAAACCTAACAACTTATTACTACAACTAAAGACACAAAATTTAAAGACCGTTCTTAGAGTTAAAACACACAAACCTAACGGACTATTATTACTTCTAACCACACAAACCTAACAAATTATTACTACAACTAAAGACACAAAATGTAAAGACCGTTCTTAGAGTTAAAACACACAAACCTAACGGACTATTATTACTTCTAACCACACAAACCTAACGGACTATTATTACTTCTAACCACACAAACCTAACGGACTATTATTACTTCTAACCACACAAACCTAACAAATTATTACTACAACTAAAGACACAAAATTTAAAGACAATTGTTAAAGCTAAAACACACGAACTAACAGGCTATTGTTATAGCTAGAAAACATAAAACTAACTATTTTTCCTACTTGAAACACGCAAAGTAACAAACTATTTTTACTTCTAATGTATCTAGAAAACTAATAACATACTGTTACCCAAGGGAAACACCGTGTTTAAGCAAGGTTTGTTGTACATATTAATTTGTGTATATATGTGTGTTTACTCTGTATTTTAACGTTTGTTTATGGTAACTGAAACCTATACAATGGAATATCTACATTGTAGCCATTGTATAGCACTCTTCAAGCTTATAGCTTAGATATTTTTGAGCGGCGTCGGTTATGAAAGTTTGACGAATAAAATTATTTGCGTAATGCAACATTAATATTCCTGTAGTAACCCTTTGCGTAATGCAACATTAATATTCCTGTAGAACCATTTGCGTAATGCAATATTAATATTCCTGTTGCGTAATGCAACATTAATATTCCTGTAGTAACCCTTTGCGTAATGCAACATTAATATTCCTGTAGTAACCCTTTGCGTAATGCAACATTAATATTCCTGTAGTAACCGTTTCCATAATGCAACATTAATATTCCTGTAGTAACCCTTTACGTAATGCAACATTAATATTCCTGTAGTAACCACACTTCATTGTAACAATTACACATTGATTAAAGAACAATTTTGTAATTATAGAAAACAGGAATTAGCATATTGCTGAGACTCAGAAATATCTCATCCTACTCATTGTTTAATTGTTTATTACATATTGATGTATGAAAGACATTTAAGTAATTAATTTGTATGAGCTTATAAAACCAAAAACGTTGTTTTTATTTTATTAAAAACTCGACGTTTCTCTTTACAGCGTTCAATAAAACATCAGTTGAAGCTGTGTGGTGTCAGTTTCGGTTTGTGTTTTAATAAATGCTCCTGAGATGCTGTAAAACGAAACGTTGAGCGTTTAATTAAACAAAAACAATAGTCGAGTGTTACAAGGTTTTTATAAAAAAGAACTTGTTATAAAAAGAATCAATATGTTAATTCAAACGAATCATGTTATATGTGATGAATTCATGTTAAAATATGTGATGAAATCACGATAACTGATCAAATAATTTAAAATATATGAAACTGAGAGAAGTAAAAGTGTGACATTTCTTTATATAAAACTGTCAAAAGGTAGCTAAGCATGGAAAAATGTTTAACAAGGCCTATCAGACAGTTTAAAAATTACAATATGTCTAGAGATAAAAATTCATAGTGTTAAAAAATATATAGGTTGAAGAAGTCCTAACAGAAATGCGTAAGACTTTATAACCCAAGCACTTTCGAAAGGACCACCTTTTTTCTTCAGGTTCAAACATTTCCATAGATAAAAAGACACTCAACATGTTACAGGTTAAACAAAGTGAAAACTATGATGCGTTTATATAATAAAGTATCTAGCAGTGAAATGGTTATACAAATTTAAACCGTAAGAGTTCAAACTAGGAAATGTCTATATTTCAAACTAGGAAATTTCTATATATCAAACTAGGAAATGTCTATATTTCAAACTGGGAAATGTCTATATATCAAACTAGGAAATGTCTATATATCAAACTACGAAATGTCTATATATCAAACTGGGAAGTGTCTATATATCAAACTAGGAAATGTCTATATATCAAACTAGGAAATGTCTATATATCAAACTAGGAAATTTCTATATTTCAAACTGGGAAATGTCTATATATCAAACTAGGAAATGTCTATATATCAAACTAGGAAATGTCTATATTTCAAACTGGGAAATGTCTATATTTCAAACTGGGAAATGTCTATATATCAAACTAGGAAATGTCTATATATCAAACTGGGAAATGTCTATATATCAAACTAGGAAATGTCTATATATCAAACTAGAAATGTCTATATTTCAAACTGGGAAATGTCTATATATCAAACTAGAAATGTCTATATATCAAACTTCTTAAACATGTTCAGAAATTGAATGGTGAAACAATGTTACAGTTAACCCGAAAGGTTTAAAATTGGGTCATGCCTATATACACAAAATATTTCACTATTACCTGTCGTTTTTGAATTTCGGGCAAAGCTACACGCGAGTTATCTGCGCTAGCCATGCCTAATTTGGTAGTTTAAAACTACCCACCGCCAAGTTTCGGGGTACTCTTTTACCAACGAATAGGGGGATTGACCGTCACAATATAATGTCTCCACGGCTGAAAGGGCGAGCATATTTGGTGCGATGTAGATTCGAACCCGCGACCCTCAAATTACGCTCTGACCACCTGCCCATGCCAGACCATACGATTTAAAGAAACCTGTTAATGAAATAGCTTAACGGAAAAATCTAAAGCCAGAGCAAGTCTGTATACATTTGAACTATTTTAAGCCGATACTATTAAAGCGAAAACATTTGTACATATTAATTAATTTAATCCTAAGAACTTATAAATGGAAGAAAATAAAATAACATAATGATATGTCGGCAACTCTGTATCTGTTTCAACCACTTCCGAAGATACCTTTCGCCAAATATTAGCGCTGATGAAGAGGGTTGGAAAGCAATGCACACAGAGTTTATTGAGACGGCATTTATAATAAATGTACTTCCAACGGGTCCCCGAAACCGCAGATTCAAGAGTGAGAAAAACTAAAATTATTAGTAACAAATACTGTATTACTGTGTTGTAGCCTGCAGAGTGCATAATTAATCTCGTGGTTCATAGCAAGCGCTTGTGTTACTGACGATACGACAGTACAAACTGCAACGTTAAGTGTAAGTTATTTTACTGTCTGAGGACTGACTTACTGACAAAACACTATTGTATAGTGGTAGGGATGGTTAAAACAGATAAGGTGGCCTTCTGCACCATTTAAAGAAAACTGTGAAGTGATATGAACAACAACTGTTATGGTGTTTACTGTGTAAAATTGGAGTTGTTAATTTTTTTAATGTTTTATATCAATCCTTATATACAGACAGCCAACAGTGAATAGTTATATTAATATAAAGTTCAACAAGTTAAAACTAACAAATAAAATAAAACGTCTTAACGTAAATCAGTATAAAATAATATTCAGCAGTAACATATGTAAACAATGTTGAACCATGATGATTGAAAAAGTTGTGTCTATATATATAAAATCTTTCAAAAACCGATAGAGTTGAAATAAGAACATACTTATATATAACTTCTTTAAAGACACCTAACAGAGTTAAGACTAGAATACATACATTTATCAAATTCTATAAATGATTAAACAATGTTTAACCGACAGAGGTAAGACTAGAATATGTATATTTATCAAATTCTATAAATGTTTAAACAATGTTTAACCGACAGAGGTAAGACTAGAATATGTATATTTATCAAATTCTATAAATGTTTAAACAATGTTTAAATGACTAGAATTATATTTACACACGATAAATGGTTAAACACTGTTTAACCGACACAGATAAGACTGAAATATGTAAATTTATCAAATTTTATAAATTTGTAAACTATGCTTAACCGAAAGAACTAAAACTAGAATATGGATATTTATCAAATTCTATAAATGTTTGATAAAAGTGTAAACGACAGAAATACAATACAATAACAATATTTATCAATTTTTATAAATGTTTAAACAATATTTAACCGACAAAGCTAAGACTAGAATATGTATATTAGTAATTCTATGAACGTTTAAACAATGTTTAACCGAAAGAGCTAAGATCTATAATATGGATATTTGTAATTCTATAAACGTTTAAAAATGTTTAACCAGCAGCTTTAAGAATAGAATATGGATATTTATTTAATTTTACAAATGTTTTACGGACAGAGGTAAGACTAGAATATGTATAATTATCAATTCTATAAGTGTATAAATAATGTTCAACCTACGGAGTTAACACTAAGATAAGTATATTTATCAAATTCTATAAATCTTTAACTGCCAAAGTTAAGGCTAGAATACGTATATTTATCAACTTCTATAAATGTTTGAACAATGTCTAACAGACAGAGGTAAGATTAAAATATCAATATTTATCAAATTTTATAAATGTTAAACAATGTTTAACCAACAGAACTAAAACTACAATATGTATATTTATCAAATGCTATAAATGTTTAATCGACAAAGCTAAGACTAGAATATTTATATTTATAATTTTATAAATTTTATTAAACAAAGTTTAATCGGAAGATTTAAGACTAGAATATGTACATTTGTCATATTCTATAAATGTTTAAACAATGTTTATTCGACAGAGCTAAGACTAGAATATGAATATTTATCAAATTTTATGAATGTTTAAAGAATGTTTAGCCGACAGAACGAAAATTAGAATGTGAATCCTTATCAAATTCTATAAATGTTTAAACAATGCTGAACCGAGAGAGCTAAGACTAGAATATTTATATAGAATAGAGTATAGTTAAGACTAGAATAGAATACAAATATTTATCAAATTCTATAAATTTTAAACAACAGCATTAAGGCTGGAGTATGTATAGTTATGAAATTCTATAAATGTTTAATCAATGTTTAACCGACAGAGCTAAAGCTAGAATATCTATATTTATCAAATTATATAAATATTTAAGTAATATTTAACCGAAATAACTAAAAGTACAACATGTATATTTTTCAAATTTTATAAATGTGTAAACAATGTTTAACCTTCAGAGTTAAGACAAGAATATGTATAGTTATCAAATTTATAAATGTTTAAACAATAGAGATCACACTAAAATATAAATATTTATCAAATTGTGTAAATGTATAAACAATGATTAACCGAAAGAGCTAAGACTAAAATATGAATATTTATATTATTCTACAAATCTTTAAAGAATGTTTTACCGCCAAAACTAAAACCAGGATATATATATTTATAAAATTTTATAAATGTGTAAGAAATGTTTAACCTACAGAGAATATGTGTATTTATCAAATCTCATAAAGGTTTAAACAATATTTAACCGACAGAACTGAAACTACAATATGTATATTTATCAAATTGTATAAATGTTTGTATAACCGACAAAGCTAAGACTAGAATATGTATATTTATAATTCTATAAACGTTTAGAAAAACGTTTAACCGGCAGCTTTAAGACTAGAATATGGATATTTATCAAATTTTACAAATATTTAAACAATGTTTAACCGACAAAGCTAAGATAAGAATATGTATGTTTATAATTCTATACACGTTTAAACAATGTTTAACTGGCAGATGTAAGACTAGAATATTTATATTTAGCAAATTCTATAAATGTTTAAACAATAGAGCCACGACTAGAATATGAATATTTATCAAATTCTATATATGTTTAAACAATGTTTAACCGATAGAGCTAAGGCTAGAATATTAGTATTTATTAAATTCTATAAATGTTTCAACAATCTTGAACCGAGGGAGTTAAAACTAGAATATGTATATTAATCAAATTCCATAAATATTTAAACAATGTTTACCCGATAGAGCAAATACTAGAATATGTATAATTATCAAATTATATAAGTATTTGAACAGTATTTATCTACAGAGTTAAGGCTAGAGTATGTATATTTATTACATTCTATAAATCTTTAACCGACAGAGTTAAGACTAGAGTATGTATATTTATTAAATTCTATAAATCTTTAACCGACAGAGTTAAGGCTAGAGATGTATATTTATTAAATTCTATAAATCTTTAACCGACAGAGTTAAGACTAGAGTATGTATATTTATTAAATTCTATAAATCTTTAACCGACAGAGTTAAGGCTAGAGTATGTATATTTATTACATTCTATAAATCTTTAACCGACAGAGTTAAGACTAGAGTATGTATATTTATTAAATTCTATAAATCTTTAACCGACAGAGTTAAGGCTAGAGTATGTATATTTATTAAATTCTATAAATGTTTAACCGACAGAGTTAAGGCTAGAGTATGTATATTTATTAAATTCTATAAATCTTTAACCGACAGAGTTAAGGCTAGAGTATGTATATTTATTAAATTCTATAAATGTTTAACCGACAGAGTTAAGGCTAGAGTATGAAAATTTATCAAATTATATAAATGTGTAAACAACGTTTAACCGACAGAGTTAAGACAATAATATCTATATTTATCAAATTTTATAAGTGTTTACTCAATGTTTGACGAATAAAGTTACGACTAGAATATGTATATCTATCAAATTCTATAAATGTTTAAAATATGTTTTAACCGATAGAGCTAAGACTAGAACTTGTCCATATATAAAACGTTCTAAAGACCGCTATGAATCAAATGGTTAAACAATATTAAGAAAAAACATAAATAAACTCAATCAGTTCTACATATAAATTGTTCAAAGACACGTAGCATATAAATAGGTAAACAATGACAAGTCGCCAGGTGCGAGATAGTTTAAAAAGTTAAATTGAGAAAGTTAAAATTAAAACATATATATATATATATATATATGTTAAAATATCTAACGAAAAACAATGTAAAAGTGGCTTAACAATATTAACGAGAGACATTCAAGTCTAGAAAAGAATGAAAACCCTATAACTCGAGCTCTGGTTAGAGATGGACTTCTTAAACCTACGTGATTTTCCAACATCACGAGTCAAAATTAGAACATGTTTATGTCCAAAATCGTCCATGGACGACGAGAAAATAAGTAGTTAAACGATGTTAAATCGCCATATTTAAATGTTGGCCAGTCATGTGATAAAGCAAAAATCAATTTTATTATTTGCATTTTCATCCGTTTTTCTTGAGGTTATGAAAAAACGTAGGTTCAAAAAGAGTTGAAGGTAGACCTTTATTCTTCGGTGGCATAATGGCAACCCCTTCTAGTTTGCCTCTTAAGAAGAAAGGTCCAATTTTCGAAAGCGCTTGGGTTATAGGGTTTCAATTTCATTTCATCTGTTTTTTTCTGACATCCAACTTTTTATCTGCATTTTAATCTGTCATTTTTGACATTAATACATGAGTGTATACTGAGTGGCAGAATGCCATCTCTAACAGTGCGGTTGTTTGCACAGAGTTCTAACCGAATACCAAACTCACATAAAGTATGTAAGTACTCATAACTCAATAACGATTGCTGACTAGTCTAAGCTACAGCTGCGACTGCGTGTAATAAGCCGG